>NC_138189.1:20272591-20378310 GCF_964194105.1 Spermophilus citellus | reverse complement strand
AATCTTGACAGATGAACTGGCTACAATAGCAACATTTTCTTTGGGATTATTAGCCTATTCTGAGCATGGACAAGACCTGAGAATTGGGTCAAACTCAGAACAAAACCCAGTGCATGGGGCTGGGGATGTGGCTCAAGCGGTAGCGCGCTCGCCTGGCATGCGTGCGGCCCGGGTTCGATCCTCAGCACCACATACAAACAAAGATGTTGTGTCCGCCGAGAACTAAAAAAAATAAATATTAAAAAAAAATTCTCTCTCTCTCCCTCTCTCTTAAAAAAAAAAAAAAAGAGTAGTTTAAAAAAAAAAAAAAAAACCCAGTGCATGGCTACCAAGGCAGAAGTCAAGCTTTGGCAGAGACTTTGGAAGTCTTAAGCACACAGTTGTTTGTCTCCTCACAAAATTTTTTTGAACACTGGAACCATGTGTGGTGGAAGGTGAAAAACCTAAGCAGGGAAACAGTGAGAAAGTAGAGAGAGTTCAGGATCCAAGTGGGAGGAAAATCTACAGGGTATCTCAAATCCTTTGTTGAAGAACCTGAAAAGACAAAAAAGAACCAAAGAAAGATTGACCCTGAGACTAAACCCCAGACTCAGTATATCCCCTAATTGGATTAATGTAACTGATCACAAGACTCTCTGACCCCTGGTGGGAAGGGTGAACGCTCTATAATGGAAGATATCATCTGAAGGGTCCATAGTTTTTTCATACAGATTACATGGCATTCAACTAAGTCATATCAAGAAAGTCACACAAAAAACTAAGAGAATAAAAATAGACATCCATGGGTGATCCAGATACTGGTATTAAGCTGATGAAAGCTTTAAAATAATTTTGAGTGTTTCAAAGCCCAGTATTACCAAAGGGGGAGGAGGAAAAACATGGAAAAACTGATAAAATAGATGAAAAATAGAGAATTTCACCTAATTCTTTTTTTATCACCAATAAAAAAAGAACCATTTGGAATTTTAGAACTGAAGAATATACAATATTAATAATAACCCATTAGATGGATATACCAGAAATATGAAACAGCTTAAAATATGGTTAATGAATTAAAGGTCAAAGAAAATATCCAAACTGAACAGAAAATAATAATAACAATCACAACAATAATAATAGAAAATTAGAAGTTATTAGAAAATGTGGTACTTGGTGAAAAGAGCTAATGTATAAATTGGAGACTCAGAAAGAAAGGAGACAAAATGTGGCAGAATTAATATTTGAACAAATAATCATCAATAGTTTTCCAAAATTGGTGAGAGGTTTCAACTCTATATTTAAGAAGTCCCAAAACTCCAAACAGAATAAATTAAGCAAATAATAATACAAATGACAATACCATATCAAAAAGTACATCTTAACTAGTCTGCTGAAAACCAAAAACAGAAAGAACATGTTAAAAACAGCCAGATGGATGTGAGGCATACATGCATACATGAAATCAGTGACATCTGACCTCTCAAAAGAAAACAAGTAGGACAGAAGACAACAGAATGACACCTCATTATGCTGAAAGAAAACTACTACCAATTTAGAAGGAGAATCCTACAGTAAGTATGGAAATGCAGGAGGAAATAATAAAAAGGATAACAACGTGGTTAAGAGTGAAAAAATATTCACCAAATATTAACACTACAAAACACTCATAGCAATGTCTTATGGGATTTGGAGTATACATACATAAAATGCACGTCAAAAATAACACAAGAGGTCGATCAACCCCCTGCCTACCCCACTACCGCCATTGCCACTGCCTCTGATGCCACAGCTGCCAACCAGGGGTTGCCCGGGGCCTTCTTCCTGGGCTGCCACAGAGGCTGCTGCCTGCTGGAGGTGTCTTCTCTGGGCACGGCCTCAGTTACCTTGGACCCAAATTCCCACACTGCCTGGCGTCCCACGCTGCCTCTGTGGTTGCTGCTGATGATATATGAATGGTGTTCTGCATTTCTGTTCTATTCTTATGTCTTTAATTTTTTTTTCTCTTTGGTTGTATTCTTCCTGTCTCTTGTCTATTTTGTTGGATTTTCTTTCCAACTTTTCAACAATCAACAGCCAATCTCTGTCAGCTCCTCTTCCACTCTTCCTGTGAATTTTTACTTCTAGCTTCTCTCTTCCTTCCTCTTAATATTGCTACTGCACCACCTCTGCTCTCTCATCCACCATTTGAAACTGTAAATCATTTTAACAAATATTCTATTTGTACTATAGATAGTTATTGAACTCATCATTTTGGTTTAATGCGAGAAAGCAGCAGACTCCTTAGTGGGAGCTATTAGGTTTAAGGCTATATATTGTGTACACTGGGTGCTGTTGATATTGGTGTCACCAGTAAGGATGAAGCACTGGAAACCTCAGGGACACTATAGGTCTAAGGATAGAATTTATCCTGCATTAGATTCATACTTTTAGATGGGAAAACACACTAACAACATGAAAAAACAAGGGAATAAAGCACCCCAACAAACCAAGATGCTTCAACAACAGAAGCCACTGATAACACAGTAGAAGAAATGTCCAAGAAAGAGTTCAGATTGTATGTAGTTAATTTGACATATGAAGTAAAGGATAGTATACGGAGTGAAATTAAAGAAAAAATACAGGAAGTGAAAGACCACTTCAATCAAGTTAGAAATCATGAAAAAAAATCCAAGCAGAAATCCTCTAAATGAAGAAATCAGTAAACCAAATTATAAATTCAATAGAAAGCATCACCAACAGACTAGACCATTTGGAAGACAGAACCTCAGAAAATGAAGACAAAATATATAATCTTGAAAGAAAAGTTGAACATGTAGAGAAGATGGTAAGAAACCATTGACAGAACATCCAAGAATTATGGGATAACATGAAAAGACCAAATTTAAGAGTTATCGGAATAGATGAAGGAGCAGAGATATGAATCAAAGGAATGCATACTTTTTTCAATTATTTAATAGCAGAAAATCAAATACATTCTTTAAAATTATTGAATAATCAAAAATAGTGAAGTAAGAAAAAATAAGAAGCAAATGGACCAAGTAAGAAGAAAATATTAAGATGAGAAATAGGAAACCAAATATATCAGTAAATTCATTAAATATAAATAGACTTAATAATACAATTAAAAGACTATAATTGTCAGTCTAGATTTTAAAAACAACTAGAGGATGCTTTCAAGAGACACACCTTAAATAATAAGTCACAAAGAGGGTGAAAAAAGAATGGAAAAAAATCACACCATACAACTCCTAACAACCAAAAGAAAGCAAATGTAGTTATACTAACACCATTAAGGCAAGAACCATATTTAAGATAGAGAGGGATATTTCATAATGATAGGGGATTAATTCAAAAGGAACATATCACAATATAAATCTATGTAAAACCAATAAAAATAATCATAAAATAAAAGCAAAAATTGGAAAGAATTAAAGGAAAAATAGAGAAATGGAGTAGTTTCCCGCTTATCCTCTATGGTTTCAGTTACCTGTAGTAAACTCTGATCCAAAAATGTTACATGGAAAATTCCAGAAACAAGAATTCATGTTTTAAATTGCATGCCATTTTACATAGCATTATGAAATTTTGTATCATTCCATTCTGCCTGGGATGCAAATTATCCCTTTGTTCAATATATCCACATTGTACATGCTACCCACCCATTAATTACTTAGTAGCCACATGGGTTATTGGATCTATTGTCACAGTAACACAGTGCTTGTGTTCAAGTAATCCACACTTTACTTTAAAATGGCCCCAAAGTGCAAGAGTACTGATGTTGGCAGTTCAGGCATGGTAAAGGGAAGCCATAAAGTGCTTCCTTTAAATGAAAAGGTGAAATCTCTCAATAAAAAAAATAAATCATACACTGATGTTGCTAAGATATACAATAAGAATAAATCTTTTATCCAAAAAATGGTTCTAGTTTAAGATTAGTTATTATTGTTCATTTCTTACTGTGTCTTATACATAAATTAAACTTTATCATGATTATGTATGTATGGGAAAAGTATAGTATATATAGGATTCAGTACTATCTGAATTTAGACATTCCATGAGGTCTTGGAACATATCCCCCATGGATAAGAGAGGACTACCATACACAGCCATGGTGGGTGATTCTAACATTTCTTTCATTAGCTGAAATAACAGAAAAAAAATTCAATATGAATATATAAGAGTTGAATATCATAATTATAGCAACTTGACCTCAGTGATATATATACATAATCTGATCTAACAGTGACAGTATACATACTTTTATAAGGTCACATGGAACATTCAGCAAAAGTGTCTATATAAAACAAGCCTCAACAAACCAAGAAGAGGAAGCAAATCGGCAAAGCATGCCTCAGCCTAGAAATCAACAACAAAAATATAAAAAACAACAAAAATATAAAAAGAATATCTCAATTGCTTAGAAATTAAGCAATATACTTCAAAATAATACTACTGTTAAATTTTAAAAATAATATTTTAAAATATTTTTAATAAAATTATAATAAAAACATGACTCATTCAAACTGTGAGATGCAGTTAAAAACAGTGCTTAAATGGAAAATTATAATCTTCACTGCATACTTTAGAAAAAAATAAAGACTTCAAATTAATAATTTAAGCTTCCATCTAAAGACTTAGAAAAAGAATAGCAAATCAATCGCAAAGGAAGTAGAAGGAAATTAGCTGGGCATAATGGCACACACCTGAAATCCCAATAGCTCAGGAGACTTAGGCAAGAGGACTGGAAGTTCAAAGCCAGCCTCAGCAATTTAGTGAGGCCCTAAGCAACTTAGTGAGACCTGTCTCAAAATAAAAAGAACCAGTGATGACTTAGTGGTTAAGTGCTCCTGGGTTCAATCTCCAGCACCACCACACTCACACAAAAAAAAGTGGGAGGAAATTAATAATATAAGCTGACTTGAAATTAATAGAAAATCAGCAAAACCAAAAATTGAATCTTTGATGAGATTTAAAAAAAATGATAAACCCCTAGAAAAACTGTTCAAACACACACACAACACAATCATCATTACCAGAAATTAAAAAAGTCTTCAAACACACACACACAAAATTAAAATTTACTAGAAAATTTTTGGCCAATGACTTATACAACTTAAATGGATAAATTCCTTGAAAAGCACAACTTACAACACAGACAGTAGAAGGAATAGAACATCCGAATATTCCTATATCTATTATATCTGAATCTGTTACTTAAAACTCACCAATACAATATTAAAGAACAAAGCGGGAAGATCAACACCACTAACTTTAAGACTTAAGTTAAAAAATCAAAATGTTGTGGAACTGGTAAAAGTATACACAAATAGAATAACAGAACTTAATAGAAATTTATAAATAGATCAAAACAAATACAGTTAACTGATCTTTTAAGAAGTAGAGACAATTCAATGAAAAACCAATCTTTTCAACAAATGGTACTAGGACAATTGGTCATGCATGTATGAAAGGAAGGAAGGAGAAATGAAAAAGAAAAAAATGAAAGAGGAAGAGCAGGAGAGAAGAAAGGAAAAAGAAAGAAAAACAATAAGACACAGACCTTATAGCTTTCATAGAAATTAACTCCAAATGAATCATAAACCTACACATAAAACAGAACTATAAAACTTCTAGGAGATAACACAAGAGAAAAATCAGGTGACCTGTAGTTTAGTGAAATATACAACCCATAAAAGAAAAAACTGACAGGCTGGACTTATTGAAACTAAAACTACTCAGAAAAGGTACTGAAGAGAATGAAGACTAGTCACAGACTGGGAGATATCTGCAAAACACACCTGATAGTGCACTTGAACCAAAATATAAGACAATTTTTTAAATTTTTTTGCTTTTATTGGGGCATTATAATTGCACATGATAATTGGGTTCATTCTGACTTAATCATACATTCACAAAATTTAATTTACTCCATTCAGTCCCCAGTTTCCCCATTTCCCTTTCCTCCTCCCTCTTTGTATTCCCTTTCTCCTACTCTACTGGTCTACCTTGCACTCATCTTTATATTTTTAATAGATGCTTTAAAGGTGGAATTCACTGTAGTACAATTGTACATGTACGCATTATAATTTTATCAAATTTATTCTGAATTTTCTCCCCTTTCAGGCCCTTCTTCCCTCCCCCTCAATATCCTACTTCACTGTTATGATATCTGACCCCACCCCACCCTACTTACTTTGCTCCAACTTTTATATACGTGAGAACATTCGACCGTTGATCTTCTAAATCTTGCTTATTTCACTAAGCATGTGTTCTCCAGTTCCATCCATTTACTGGTAAATATCATATTTCATTCTCTTTTATGGCTAAGTAAAACTCCATTGTGTATATACACTACATCTTCTTTATCCATTTATCATCTATTGACCAGCACCGGGGCTGGTTCTATATATTGGCTATTGTGAGTTGCACTATTATAAACAATTATGTGCTTGTATCACTATAGTATGCTGTTTTTAGTTCTTCTGGATAAATACCAAGAAGGGTCATACAGAAGTTCCACTCCTAGTTTTTTTTTTTTTTTGAAGATTCTCCATACTGCTTTCCAGAATAGCTATATTAATTTGCAGTCCCACCAACAATGAATGAGTGTACCTTTTCCCCTCATCCTCATCAGCATTTATTATTAGTTTAATTCTTGATGATTGCCATTCTGACCGGAGTGAGATGAAATCTCAGTATAGTTTTGATTTGTATTTCCCTGATTGCTAAGGATGTTGAATATTTTTTATGCATTTGATGGCCAGATTTATTTAGTTTTGTTTTGTTTTTGCAGTACTGGGGATTGAACCCAGAGCAAGGCAAGTATAACCTTAATGTAATTTAGTGACAAATAATATATCAATACTAGTCAACTGTAACAAATGTACCACACCAATGTAAGATGTGAATGATAGAGAAGACTATGTGCAAGGGAGAGGGAGATAGGGAACTCTGCATTTTCTGCTTAGTTTTTCTGTAAACCTAAAACTATTCTAAAAATAAAGTATGGGGCTGGGGTTGTGGCCTACCATGAGTGAGGCACTGGGTTCAATTCTCAGCACCACATATAAATAAGGAATAAAATAAAGATCCATCAACATCTAAAAATATTTTTTGAAAAAGCACATTCAGTTAAAAAGAAAACTTCCCAAATAGAAAACTTTAGACATTGGCCTCCTTGGAGAATTCTTCCAAACACCTAAAAAATAACAAATTTCATAACATTCTTGCAGAGAATAGGAAATAAAGGAGGTAACACTTTCTTACTCATTTTATGAGGCCAGCATAACCTTGATAAAAAGCTTGACAAAGATATTACAAGAAAGAGAATCGCACACCAATCTTTCTCTCTCATGACATAGCTGCAATCTTAAAATTATTCTGCTAACTCCATTGTAGAAAACCATTCTAAGAGAATGTTACTCTCAGTCTAACAATGAGGATAAAATAGTATAATCAACAAAAATCATAGCTTTTGTACCCATTAAAAAAAAAAAACAAATGAACTAAATTCCAAGAATAACAATCTCCTCAAAGGACAGACAGGACTCCAGACTATTTCACCTTTGGCAGAGCACAGAAGGAAAAGGGGGCTACCCTACAAGGGAGCAAGAACACGCACCGAGTGTGGGCCAGCATGTCAGTTTGGAGTAGCTGGGAGAATTCATAAAGCAGAAGAGAATTCGCTCATTTGGATGCTCTTTTCCACTTGTCTCCACCAGACTCATGAAAGATTGTGGGAAAGCAGGAATATTCAAAGACAGCACACTTTTGTGGCACAAATATGTAAGAAGGGCTGGGCTGCCAGTGTAGAATAGGCATAAAACTATTTTATTGACCAAACTTTCCTCTCATGCTGTGAAATAGTTGCAAAATCTCTTGGGCCCAGGATCCGACATCAATACAAAGCAGAAATAAATTAACACTAGGGAAGGGCAGGTCTCTCTTTCACCCAATACCTGCCATAGATACAAGGCACAGTTTGGTTATGCCAAAGGTGAGGAAGATCCACTCCCAGGACAAAGCACATGGACTGAGACAAGAGAATAAAGAGTCAAGCCCCGCTGGGGGAAGAACAAAGGCATGGGGAGAGATCTCCCTCTAAGTAACAGACAGGCAAGCAGAGATGCATGAAAGGTGAGGATAACACACAAATACTGAGACACACTCACCCATTCCCCAAGACCATTCCAAGTAAAAGGTAACACAAGCCCACCACTGAAGGAATTTGAAACCTGTGGCACCCTGAGGGTAATGACAACAAAACCCAAACCTAGCCTGACTCCTGACTATACTGTCTGAAGCCCCAGCCTCAGTAAACATGGAGAATTCTTGAACAAAATTTCCCATCTTAAATACTTGGCCTAATTGACATTTATAGAAAAGTACCTTGAACAAAATTATCAATTTTAGTACTTGACCTAATTGAATATATAGAACAGCAACAGCAGAATGAAAGTGCTTCTCAGGGTACGTGAAACATTCAACAAAATAGAATTTATTCTATTATAAACAGAACTTTAACAAATTTGTAAGAACTGAAAACATGCACATAGTGTTAAACCAGAAATCAGAGGAAGGTATCAGCAAAAATCCCCTAAAATTTAAAAATTAAACAATGTTTTTCTAGACAGCTGTGAATCAAAGATAAAGTCACAGCAGAATTTTTTAAGTGAAAATGCAATAGAATATATCTTAATTCAGCTAAAACATAGAGGAAAATTTACAGTTTTATATCAGAAGAAGAGTATCAAATCAATAATATAAATTTCCACTTAAGTGGCTAGGAAAAGAGCAATTAAACCCAAAGCAAGTAGAACACCATAATAAGTTAAAAAAACTAAAAGACTGAAAACAGGAAAACAATGAAGACAACAGCTACCTCTTTGAAAACACCAATAAAATTGGTAACTTCCTAGGCAGGCTAATTAAGAAAAAAAGATAAAATACCATTACAATATCAAGGATAAAAGAGGAGCTATCACTCAAAGGGAAATAAAGGGATATAAACAACTTCGTGTGAATAAATTTGATAATGTAGACTAAGTACCACCTTTTATTTTTTATTTTTAACTGACACATAAATGTACATATTCATGAGATATGCTGTGATGTTTTGACACGTGTATACAATATGGAATGATCAAATCAAGAAAATTGTATCCATCTCCTCAAAACATTTATCATTTCTGTTCAAACATACAAAATCCTCTCTTCTAACCATTTTGGATAATCCTTGTTAACCACAGGCAGCCCAGAACACTGGAGTTGAACCCTCCTATCCAACTGCATTTTTGTGCCTTTCAGTGAACCCCACTCATCCCCCTCCCTTCCCAGCCTCTGGTAACCACTATTCTACTCTCTACTTCTAGGAGAACAACTTTTGAAACGTTAAGAACTACTAAATCTTACAAGAAGAAACACATAGCCTAATTAGTCCAACATATATTTTTATATTGAATTTTTTATTAAAAACATTTTTGGGGGAAAAAAAACACAACTCCCAATCCCTGTAACTTCATTGGGAATTCTATAAGACACTTTAAGAGGAAATAAAGGTAATGCTTCACAAATTCTTCCAAAAAGTAGGAGAAAAGAAAATACTTCCGACTTATATTTTATAAGATCAGCATTACTCAATATCAAAACCAGATAAAAACACTACAAGAAAACTACCAATATATTTAATGAATAAAACCACAAAATATTCAGCAAAACATCAGCAAACTGAATCATCATATCAAAGTGCAATTTATCTCAGAATGCAAAATTGGTGAAATATTCAAAGTCAGTCAAAATTATTCACCTTACCAACATACTGAAAGGAAAAAAAATCACATAAGCATCTCTACACATGCAAGAAACATATTTAACAAAAGTTATCATTCATTCATAATAAAATTCTCAGAAAACCAGGAACAGAAGATAGCTTGCTCAACTTGATAAAAAGCATCTATACAACATTGCACTGGAGTTGTTATGTAGCACAATTACAGTAAGAAAAAGAAATAAAAGGCATACAGATAGAAAAGATAAAGCAAAACTGTCTTTATTTGCACACGATACATGTATCTGGAAAATCCTACCTAAACTATGAAAAGTGTGCTATAACTAACGAGTAAGTTCAGCAAGGTCTCAGTCTTTTATTAAGCACTTAGTAAATAGACCAATATCAATTATATTACAGTATACTAACAATACACAACTGGTAATTGAAATGATAAACTTATTACTCAAAATAGTATCAGAAACATGATATACTTAGAGAAAAATCTAAATAAAAAGTATACAAAATATGTATACTAGAACTACAAAACTCTGAGAAGAGAAAATAAAGATTATATAAATACGTGAAAAGATAAACTATGTTCATGAACTAGAAAACTCAATATCATGTTTGATTTTAATTCTCCCCAAATTAATCTACAGACTCAACATAATCTCAATCCAAATCTTAAAAGAGAATTGTAGTAATTTAAAAATTGATTCTAAAGTCCTTTGCTTTGCCATATAAATTTTAGAAACTATTTTGAAAAAGAGAAACAATGTTGGAGGACCTGATTTGAAAGTTTACTATAAAGTTACAAAACTCAAGATAGCATAGTACTGGCATAATAAAACACAAACGGATCAATGGAACAGAATAAAGAAAGCACTAGACACAATTGATTTTTAACAAAGTTGCCAAGGAGATCAATGGAGAAATGATAGGCTTATAAACAAATGGGTACTGGAAATTCTGGACGTTCATTCAGAATAAAAAAGCAGGGAGGCTTTACCTTGCACTGTTTAAAAAAAAATTAACTGAAAATGCATCACAGACTTAAACATAAAAGCCAAAATTATAAAACTATTAAAACAAACATTAAAAAAATTGAGGCTCTGCATTAGGCAAAGACTTTCAGGGCACTAAAAGCATAAATCATAAGAAAGAAATGGTTAAAAATTTATGTTATCAAATTTTGCTCTTTGAAATTTCCAGTTAAGAAGCTGAAAATACAAAGTGCAGACTAGGAGAAAATATTTGCAAGATGAATATCTGATGAAAGACTTGTATCATATATAAAGAATCCTTGGGCTGGGGTTGTGGCTCAGTGGTAGAGCCTTACCTAGCATGTGTGAGGCACTGGGTTCAATTCGCAGCACCACATATAAATAAATAAAAGTCCATTGACAATTTTAAAAAATTAAACAACAACAACAAAAAGAATCCTTACAACTCAACAATAAAAAAAAAAAAACACCCACAAACGTTAAATGGGCAAAAGATTTGAAAAGACTATTTCACCACAGAAGATACAAGCACATGAAAAAGGTTTAATGTCATTTTTAACGAGGGAAATACCACTATGCTTCTACTAGAGGAGTGTAATAAATAAAATGAATTAATCAAAAGTAATAAATAAAAAGCCATCATCGCTTGCTATTAAAGATGCTGAACAGTTGCAATTTTCATAATTGCTAATGAGAATGTAAAGTGCTATTTAGGAAAAGCTCAGAGGCCATTAAGACTCAACAATTCCATTCTTAGGTATTTGAAAAAAGAGAAAAATATCCAAGCAAAAAGCTATTCTAGAATGTATATATCAACTTTACTTTTAATCAGTAATCCACCCAAATACCATGGGATATCCAAACAAGGAAATATTACTCAGTAATAAAAAAGAACAAAACTACTGAAATATCAACTGCATGCATGAATCTCAAAAGCCTTATGCTAAATGACCAAAGGCATGCACAAACAATTTACATAGTCTATGATTCCATTTACATGACACAACAACAACAATGAAAAGCGAAGGTCTCTTAATCTATGCATTCACAGAGCCTACCGCATTACAAATTAATAAAGGCTGGGTGGACTAATAGGGGGGAAATCACTGCAGAGAAGATAAAGGGCAACAAAGTATACAGAGACCGGGTGAGGGGAAAGCACCTAGGTCCCAAATCCACCCACAAGGCAAAAAAAAAAAAAAAAAAAAGTGAGGGAAGCCGTGGTCCAGGCCACTTTTAATAAACAGCTGAATGAATTAGACGAGAACAGATTAATGAATGAGCAGCCTCGGCTCTTCTCGGGCCTGAAGAAAGGCGTGATGCGCCCCACCCTTCTTTTTGAAATCTCCATCCCACGCCTGCGCTGAGCCCGGATAGAGGAGATTTTAGAGTCCAGCGGGAGAGAGCAGAGGCGAGACCCGACTTGGGTGAGGCGAGCGCCGAGGGAACCGGCGGCCCCGCGCCCCTCCCGGCCCCAGCCTCCCCCTCGGCCCCACTTACCCAGGCCTGCCGTTCCAGCTGAGCGTACAGATTGGAGCCCTTAAGCTTTTGGACTATCTGGGCAATAATGAGGGACAGATCCGACTCTTCCTGCAACATTTCCCCTGCCCTCACCCGCCAAGCCGCGGGGACTGACCACGGGCACCGAGAGAACGCGCCACCGGGTCGCGCTCAGGGCCGGGGATACTTCTCTGGGACCTAATTACGCTGGGACTCCTCCAGCGGGCGTTACTAGGCAACTGCCGGGCCGTGTGTCCGTGCCTCTCGGGTCCCCTCCGCGCCTGAAGCCCCCAGCACCTGGGTTCCGCCGGCTGAAAAGGACCAGGGAAAGGCTGTAACTTTCACCTCACTGTTCTGGCCTGGTCTGTGGTTGAAAGGCGACATTAGAAGCCCTGGCCTCCCGAGCTACGACGTCTCGGAAGCGGAAGGGGAACCGAGAGAGATGTGTGTTTGTTTTACTACAGGATCATTGCTCTGCCGCTTCTCAATTTCCGCAGCGCTGTGAATGCAACGATAGGGCAAACGACCCGCTGGACTTCCCAGGGTCTGACGGGGTGTGCCCTTGAGATCCCAGGTTCCTCCCCTGTAAAATGAGCCAACTCACAGGATCCTGTAAGGATTACCTGAGGAAAAACCCTGAAGGCACCTAGACTGTAGAGAGCACTCGATTTTATTTCATTTTCTTCTCTTTCTATTCCCTAGTTATATATTATTCCTAGCATTCCAAACCTATTGCCTAGTTATATGCTAGGAGTAAGTAGACAGTCTCTTCTCATCTAACAGCTAAAACTAACTAACTAACTGTGTGTATATATACACACACACATACATATACATACATATATATGTAGGTTTTCTACAAAGTATCATCAACTCAAGGATGAATCAGACTGTCGTCTTCGTGGAATTTACCATCTGAGTTCCTCCTCTTCTGTGTATTCATTAATTCGATCATTTATTCACAATTCATTCAGCTTTCAACTTATTATTTCTTATAGGAAATTGTCCAACCACAAAGATTTGATGAAATATAATTCTTTGGGGGTGGGCGTGGGGGGTACTGGATAATTAAACTGAGCCACATCCCCAGCCCTTTTTTTATATATTTTTATTTAGAGACAGGGTCTCCCTGAGTTGCTTAGGGTCTCGCTAAATTGCTGAGGCTGGCTTCAAACTTGTGATCCTCCTGCCTCAGCCTCCTGAGCCGCTTGAATTTCAGGCTTGCGCACTGCGCCCGGCTTTAAATATGATCCTTATCTTCAAGGAAATATATTGAAAAAACTTTTAGAACTAGAAGTAAGTGATTCAACTAATCCCATTTGGATAAATTTGTTTATTAAGCTAACTTTGGAAAGAGGTAAACAGGAAATAAAATGTGTAAAAGCAATTAATGACCAACTCTACAAAACGTATTGTTTCTTCACAAAATATTCTCCCCCAACTCAGAATTTTACAATTCCATAAATGAGTAGATCATCTTAGCTCTTTAGACTCCCTCCCACCCATCTATGAATCTCAATACAATTCTCACTTGAAAGAAAGAGAGGGAGGGAGAGAGAGAGAGAGAGGAGAAAAGACAAAAAAAATCAAGTAAAGGAGAAGGAAGAGGAGAGAAGGAGAGGAGAGAAGATAGGAAGACAACTATGGTAAAGGTTCTTTAGAGATGGGGGTGAAATGTAAAGAGATAAAGGTGTTCAGTTAAATTAAAAAGGTCATAGAGCATAAAGAGGACAAGAAGAAAACCACAGTACTGGGAATCAGATAAGTTTCTAGCTCTCTTCCTAGTATATACCCTAGGAATTTCATGAGTCTCTTCACCCACCAGAGTTTGACCTTTCTCATCTGCAGCAGGAGGGTAGAAAACCAGCCTGAAGGAAGTTATAAAGATCAAATATACCTAGTATTAAAATATTAATAAATAGTAATAAATTAAATATTGAAACTGAGATAATTAAGTAAAAAAATATGCCCAGTGGTATTTATAAGGAATGGGTAGTGACTAAATAAACATAGCAATACATTTAAAATTCCCAGAACTATATCGCACACAGATACAGGCTTAAGATCATTTTTTTAAAAAAACAGAATAATTTGTAACCTTAAAGCAACTAAGAAGTTTAGATTTCATTCTGAAGGCATATTCAAATTTTTAAAAAAAGCTTCAATCCTCATGTTCAAAAAATATTACTTACATACACAGAAACAGGTGTGTTGAAGTATAATTCAATTCTAGAATGGCTTCTCTTTTTACAATTCAATTTGACAAGACCTTTCAGAACACTTGTTCCAGGCTAGGAATGGCAGAGAATACAAAGAAGAGTAAAAAATGGTCTCTTCAATCGAGGAATTCTCAGTCCCAAAGGGGTGGTGTAACTCCTTGAGTCTCCACCTGTGTATATGGAAATTATATTACTTTAAAGTCCTTGTTCTATAAGAAATTGAAGGGGAAGAATCCCATCTTCATCCCACCGAGGGGGACTTTGTCATGTAAATCCTTATTGTACCCAGAGTGAGTGAAGTTTGAGAAAAGCCATTCATTTCTGATATTTCAGAGTAAAACATAACTCAACCTAGAAGATGAATAGCAAATGGGTTCCAATCTCACCTGAGTAGTTACAACTGTATAGAGAAAAAAGAAAAATAAATGCAGAGGTACAACTGCTCAAACTGCACTCAAATTTACAACAGAAATACTTTGGGTCCAACCAGTGTGGGGATCTGAGCCCAATCCTGCCTCTCTCAGACCTACTCTACCTTGATCAATTTTACATATAATGCTGTGTCAAATCTCCCCAGAAGTGGGCAGAGAATGCATTTGAAAACCACTTCTTAGTAGCATTCTATGACAAGGATGTGGACCACATCAGAAACACCCTGATTAACACAAATGCCCAGTCTGTCATAAAAGCAAGGTACACTTCAGCTATAGCCTATAATATATTCTTAATTTATTCACACAAGTGTGGCTTGCATAAACCCTACCGTATACAGTGAAAAATATTTTCAGTTATTTTAGAAGGAGATACTGATTTTAGCATGCTCTGTCAATAGAATAAACTGAATTGCATGTTGGCATAAATTTACTCAACATAAATAAAAACTATTATATGTATTGAGTGTGTTATCAAGGTCACAGACCTCATTGTCTAGAAACAAATGAGCTTATAATGATATCCATTACCTGTCACTGTGCAGTTTGCTCATACATGCTGGCCCACAATCTTAGTGCTTTTCAAAGGCTCTTCTTGTTACTTCTGGAAGTCCTCCCCAAGTAATACACGAGGGTTCAGGAAAAAGTCTACACATGACCTTCTGTTCTTCCTACCTCAGCAATGCTTGATAATCTAAAGTCTCTGTCCAAGGTGCTGTTTCCTGGTGCTGTCAAAACAGCAAAACTCCAAAGATGCTTGAGTCCCAGGGTTTACAAAGGCCTCACGAAAAATCATGGAAATCCTGTCTGATTCTTACAAAGGGAGTCTGACCTTATTTCTGAGCTCAGATTGAGTATCAAGCCATCTTATTCTCTACTCTCATTGTCCCCAGGCAATTGTATATGGACGAAGAGGACTGGGCT
Organism: Spermophilus citellus; assembly: GCF_964194105.1. NCBI lineage: Eukaryota > Metazoa > Chordata > Mammalia > Rodentia > Sciuridae > Spermophilus > Spermophilus citellus. Next base: position 20,362,484 of record NC_138189.1, on the reverse strand, counting down.
GCTGGCTCCATGGGACTGTGTTGACACTATGCTAAATATAAAACAGAAGAAAACCCAACTACAGTGGTTTAAATCATAGGATGTTTATTTTTACCAACAAGTCTGGAAGAGAGCCCAAGTTTGGTTCAGCATATTAACAACGTTATCAAGAACCTAAGTGTTCCTCCTCGTTTCCAGTCTTCTAACTTCCGCATATCGGCATGCCCCTCCAGCTGACTGCCTCAGTTGCAAGACGGTACTGCAGCTCCAACTATGCATCCTCCTACTGCTGCCTTGAGAGGCAGGAAAGAAGGGGACACAACAAAGGTTTTCTCAATGACTGTATATGTCCTATTTTGAGGAAAGGATATTGTCTCGAGAAGCTCCCGGGAAGACTTTGCCACTATCTTATCACCTAAGGCTTGTCATGTGGCCACCCTAGCTCCACAGGAGTCTGGAAAGATGATCTGGTGTTTTTTTCCTCAATTCTGGGTTGACTCTGCTTTGTGGTGTGCTTTAGTCCAAATAACACCAGTGTATGATGGTGCTGTGATAGGAGTACTTGGGTATGAGCATGTGATTCAATCAGACTACAAATAAACTACTCAGAGTTCAACAATATCCAGATTATGTACTGTACACACACAGATGGCTATGCTCAGATCAGATCCCAAATATATATTATATTTCTTATCTATGTGACATTTTTCTCAGTATCCTGGTGACATTTTAAAAACTAAAAACAAATAAGACCTTACAAACTAAGGTCTAAGATTATATGACAAGAGCAGAACATTTGCAAATGTTATTTAAAAAAAAAAAAAGACAGGGGCTGGGGGTGTGGTTCAGTGGTAGAGTGCTCACCTAGCATGCTTGAGGCGCTGGGTTCAATCCTCAGCACCACATAAATATAAAATAAAGGTACTGTGTCCACCCAAAACTAAGAAATAAATCTTTAAAAAAATACAAAAATCTGTAACTTGGGAAGAGAACAGTTTGTTCATAAATTACTCTCAACTGAGGCCTTCTTCTCCTTAGAGGTCACTCTCCTATAATTCTAGGTTATTCTCTCTGTTTGGATGTACAAACAGGGATGAACACTGAACATAGTCTCATACTATTTGGGGCAAAAGAGTGGTAAAAAGTGACATTCTAGTTTCTCCATGTACTTCCTGCAGGTTTTGGGTGACGGTAGAGTTGGATTCACTTGGCTCATTTTCTCCTACATTTTATGATGACAGCTCTGCTTACTTACCTTCTCCAAACTACATCCAACACACACACATACCACACACACATTTTCACTTCAGATGTTTACTTTTTAGTGGATCTCTCTTATTTTATATGGGCACTTCTCTGTTGTTTCCTGAGAAACTGACATGCCATTGACCATCTTTTTTTTTTATTCCAGTTGTCTTGAAGGCAGACAAGCATATGTAGGACAGCTGTGATATTAATACTTGAGATCAAGTTGAAGATTCCAGTTGGGTCTGTTCTTATCCTTTAGGGGAGTTAACAAGCTGTCCACATGGAAGCAGATGAAGAATTAGAATTAAGTTACAGACCTAGAAATGTCAGAGGTCCAGTTATATGGGAGTGGAACCTGTGTGCGATCAGAGCATACAACTCCAAAGCAGAAGCAGCAGACTCACAGCAGATCGCATTTACAGGCGGGATCCCAGGGCAGGAGCCAAGAGTCTGTTCCAGGAGTGGAAACGGATAAACCCTCTGCTGTGAAAGGATCGGGGCCATGGACCCTGAAACAAAGTAGGCATCTTGGCAGGAGAAGCCTCTCAAGTGGAAAATGGAATTACATGCTTCATACAAAGGAGAAAGAGGGGAGAAATACAAAGACTGCACCAAAACAATGGTTCTTAGCTCAGATTTATCTTGTGTTCTCATGCTTTATATCAAAAATCCATGAAACTTTATGTATAGATTCCAAAATATGTCTGTGTTCACTGTAATATAAAAATGTTTGAATATTGCAACATCCAGAAAATTCACACACCAGTTCTATCCTTGGTTTTCAGCATTCTTCCTGTCACACAGAAGCATGCTCCATGGATAGTCTCCCAGAAGTCAAAGTGACATTGCACTCCATGGCCCACCTGAGCCAGGCCCTACTCATTGACCTATCCTGTTTTATCTTCCTTCCCCTCCCTTCCCTGTCTCACTTCCCCCATTTCTTTTTTTTTATATATTTTTGAGTTGTCAATGGACCTTTATTTAATTTATTTGTATGTGGTGCTGAGAATCAAACCCAGGGCCTCTCACATGCTAGGCAAGCAGTCTACCACTGAGCCACAACCCCAGCCCCTCACTTCCCCCATTTCTTTACTACTGGAATCACTTTCCAATATACTTTCAGGCTCAAGTTGTTATGTCAGCATGTGCTTCTGGAGAATCCAACCTGTGTCTAGTACCTAATAAGGTTCCCAGAAGGCAGTAAGCGTTGGTTGAGGGAAATCACAACCATTTCAAATGTTCTCCAAGGGGGCACTGTTTGGCTGTGTTCTTGCAGCCTTAAACATGACTCTCCAACTCAACTGAGTCTTCCAAACTTCACACTGGAAAAGAAGAATGCCAAGAGTGATGTATCAGTCTAGGTTCCCCAGAAGAACAGAACCAATGGGGGACATACAAATAAAGTGGGGAGGAAAAGGGAGAATTGTGGGGCCTGGCAAGTCTGAAATCTATAGAGCAAACCAACAATTCTTCAGGTAATAGTTGATATCTCCATCTTGGGTCTGAAATCCACAGGCTGTCAGGCAGAATTTCAAAGAAAACTTTAGGAAATCTCAGTTTTGCTATTAAAGCCTTCAACTGCTTGGATGAGGCCCACCCACACTGTAATCTGTTTTACTTAAAGTCAGCTGATTAAACATGTTCATCACATCTACCAAATACTTTCATAGCAACATCTGGATTGGTATTCAACCAGACAACTAGGCGCCATAGACTAGCCAAGTTAACACAATATGAACATCACAAGATGGCTATGACACAGCTCTTGACATAGCTCTTGAACTGGCCTTGTCCTAGTTACAGTTTCCTCAGAGTCTTATCTACTTTGATCCGTCTATCTTCCTGACATCCTATGGCACATCTATGCTGACTTTCTGTTTTACAGGGCTCTCTGGCTCTTTATCCTGAAGTATTGTTCTACTGTCCTTGGTTTCTCCGCTGCACTGGACTGCATTCTTGGAGACTAACTACAGCTGTGTCCAGGACCCTTCCAAGATGACCCTGGTAAGCACCTGGGTCCATTATGCTTGGTCTCTATCTATTGAGACATGAGATGCTCTCCAGATCCCATAAATAAAGAAATAGATAAGTGAATAATACATTAATGATAATAAATAAATTAATTATATTAAATAGTAAATTATACACAATAAATAAATAAATTTTAGAAGTTTGATTCATGAAACTAAACGTGGAATTAAATAAATGTCAAATAGCACTTTGGATTTCTGTTAAGGAAAAGAAAATGTGGCAAAAATCAAATTTCAGTCCCTGGCGGATACAAGAGGCGTAGCTGTGATTCACCCCGAGTGTTTTAGTCAAAGCATTTTTTAGTGATGTTACTTAATTTCAAAACATACTGGAAACTATTTTAAAGGGCATCATTGACTCCTTACATCAGATAAATAAATGTTTCCATTTCAATTGACTCACTTGCTGGCCCACTTCACTTGACAATACAAATAAAGAAAGAGAAGAGGAAATGGGGCTGGTTTATGGTTTTCAGGGTATGAGTAAAGGTGTGAAATTGTTTGTAAATTTTAAGAATTGTTTCTACATTCCTGAAACATTAACTGTCAGAGCAAACTTGGCAAACCAAAGCTTTCATTTCTTTTCTTTTTGAGAACAGTGGAATTTGTTGTTTCCAAGAGTAGAATTAAGAGAATTGTTTCAAGTCATCACACAAGATGACGGAGGCGGGGTTCCAAGCTCTTATCCCAGTTTTCTGATAATTTCCCTCATAATTTTCCACTACTCAACAAAGTTCATTTGGTGTGTGCAGATTGTTGTCTTGTTTCTTTTCTTTTCTTTTTTTTAGTTCCAGGACTGCGGAGATTCAACATGAAGGGAAAGAAACTAATATTATCTTATTTAACCCCTGGAATGCCGCATCATTATTTTCTCTAATTTTTATAGGCTAGGAAGCCTATAAAACATTTGAAGTTAGATAATTTGTCAAAAGTCACAGTAAAGTTTAGAATAATACAGCTGTTATCTGAACCCAACTTGCTCACATTTCTTTATTTTGCCTCAAAAATGCTTAGGTCTAGTAGGGAGGATGGTTAGCATGTTCAAGATTGCAATTCGACAGGAGGAATCACTCCTGATGTTTATAGCACAGTGGAATAACTGGTACATATATTCAATAGAATATTATATTCAGCTTTAAAGAAAAAATGAAATTATGGCATTTGCCAGTAATGTATGGAACTGGAGAAAATCATGCTAAGTGAAATAAGTCAATCCCAAAAAACAAAGGCTGAATATTTTCTCTGATATGCAGATGCTAATTCACAATAAGGGATGTGTGTATGGCAGGGGTGGATAGAGTTACTTTAGATTAGGTAGAGGGGATTGAAGGGAGGGAAGGGGATAGGGGAATAGAAAGGATAGAAGAATTAATCAGATATTATTACCTTATGAACATATATGATTGCATGACCGATATGATTCTACAACATGTACAATCAGAAAAATGAGTAATTATACCCCATCTATATATGACATATCAAACTGCATAAATGCTACTGTCATGTATAACTAATTAAAACAAATAAAAAATTAATAATAATAATAATGATAATAATAAATTAATTATACGTTTTAAATGAAGTTCCCAACCCAAAGAAATGAAAATGTTGGAGGTGATGTATCTACCAATCACCTAAAACACCTACATTGTATACATGTATTGAAATATCACACTGTATCTCATAAAAATATACAATTATTACATGTCAATTCAATTTAGAAGTATGTACAAAAATGTCAGGTCTCACTTTTCTTCAATGAGCCCAACTAGTAATAAAAATGGCAACTCCAGAAGTTTCCAGAAATCCTCCCTCCTAGAATGATAATATTAAATTGGGGGATTTCTATTGAGTAAAAAAAAAAAAGCTTAGAAAGGATAAAAGAAGAGACCATTTCTTTTTATTCATTGTGCATTTTTGCACATCTCTGGAAGAAGTTCATCTGGACATCTAAAACCTTCCTCTATATTATTAATTTCTAGGTATTAGAAGAATAATAAGATTTTATTAAACTTAGAGATGCAATCTGGAAAATGTAAGAAACATAATTAGTAAGAAAAAAGAATGTGGAGTCTGCAGCTAAATAATACTATTTTTGATCTTTTCTTCTTGAAAATGCATAATGTTTTCTCTAATAAATGGATAGACCTTAGGGTCGGTTTGGTATTCCTCATCTCAAAGATAACAATAAGATTCAGGGAGTTATTAGTTTCATATCTGAAAGCAATTATTTCCTCAGTCTGTTCCCTGATTTAAATAAGTCTTCTTAGACTCTGAAGTATGTCATCACTTACCAAAAAGACCATTGTTTCCATGGAAAGATAGTTGGGAGTCCATTTTTTTTTGGGGGGGGGGTAGTAATCTAGCTAGAAAGACTGAGGTATTGTTAAATAAAAAATTATATATTTTGAGGAATCTGATTTAAATTTAAAAGATATTGTCTTTAGGCTCTTGCAAAGAGGAGAGATCATCCAAACAGAAGAGTACATGGTCATGAGGTTGGGACTCATGTTCAGGTAGACATAGATTAGATATCAGAATATTACCAGTTGTGTGATCCTGGGTACTTTTATAGGCTCAGTATGCCTCAATTTTATTATCTATGATATGGGAATAATAATGCTTTCTGCCTTAATGAAAATTAAATAAGACATGGAGCATAAAGAGCTTAAAAGCAGTAGGCCTCATAAATGTTTGAAACAGTACTTCTCAAACTTGGGTGAGTATTAGAATCATCGAGGGAACTTAATGAAAATACAAAGATTAGGGCCCTAGTCTATTTCTATGAACCTGGGACTTCAAATTCTCTAATAGTTTTCTAGATGATATTAATGCATATCCAAGTTTGAAAACCACTGGCTTAAACATTAACAATAAACATTTTTTCATCTCTCACATATGCCAGGCATTGTGATAAAGATACTAAAGACACAGAGAAAAATGTGTCAGTTAGGATTCAGCTCAAAATAAACAGAATCACTCTAGAAAGGGATTCAGGGGAGGGAGGAGGAGAGAGAAGAGTATAATACTGGGAATTGCAATGGAAAAAACAATGTTATATGCATTTATGAATATATTCAAATGAATCCCACTATTATGTATAATCATAATGCACTTAAAATAACAGAAAAAGATTTGGTAAGGGCCATTAAATATTTACAAAATATTTGGAAAGCTTTAGGAGCAGGTTCTAGACCTCGTCTCCCCCAAAACTCTCCAAACAACACTGCCAAGGTGGCCCACCAAGTCTGCTGTTACCACCACAGTGGGAGGCGCAGTGCAGGGAACAGAAGACCACCATCAGGAACTATTGTGTTTGAGGATTCCCTGCCTTGGGTGCCATCCAGTGATCAAGAGGCTTCCTTGACTACACCAACTGCCTCTGAATGCCCTCAGAGCGAGGGACTGAATACTAAAATGCAGAAAAACCCAGCCACTCTGTGACTGCTTGTTCCAACAACACCTGCGGCAACTAAACATGGTCCCTACCTCGCTCCACCTGCCACATCTCTCGTGTGCTTATCTGCTTATCTAATTGGGGAATCTAATGCACATTTGAAGACTGGAAGAGAACATTTTAAGCTCTCTGGCAGTGTAGGAAGACACACTGGAAGGAGGTTGGAAGAGCTCTGAGTGTCAATCTACTATAATGATCATAATGATTGTAGATAAATGTTATTAGTCTTCTAAAGCTACAATATCAAGCTGCCACAGAGTGGGTACCTTAAACAACAGAATTTAGTTTTTTTTATAGTTCTGGAGGTTGGAAGTCCAAGATCAAGGTATAGACAGCTTCCTTCTCACTGCATCTTCACATGCCTTTCTTCTGTGGTCAGGCACACTCCTGGTATCTCTTCTTGTAAGAATAGCAATGGTATTGAACTACAACTCCACTCTATGACCTCATTTAAACTCAATAACCTCTTCACAGGCCCTGTCTCCAAATTCACAGACATTGGGTGTTAGGGCTGTAACACACAGTCTGTGAACTTGGGGAGGACCAAGTTCAACCTATAACAATGAGTAGGACAGGCCTCCGCCATGGGAGAGTTTGCTCTAGAGGAAAGGATATGAACAAATGGATATATTGCAGGAGCTGGGCCATAACAGAAGCATGTGGTGATTATGATGAAAATACAGTACAGATGGAGGTAAGCCTTTGACCATGAGTGATCTGTGTTGGTACAGAGCTGATAAGTACATTTTTTAATTGTGTGTGTGTGTGTGTGTGTGTGTGTGTGTGTGTGTAATGTTAGGTATGGAACCCAGGGCCTTATACACCCTAGGCAAGCACTCCTGCTGCTGAGCTATATAACCAGCCCAGTTTTTTATCCTTATTAATTCTTCTTTTCCATCTCAGATGTAAGGGTCCAGTATAAACTCAAATGTTTGGTTCTGAGGAAAGGGACGGTACAAAACATCACTGTAGGTAGTTGCTGACCCTTTGAACCAACCTCAGTCCTCTAGCTGTCAGATAAGTCTGGTTGCAGAGGGAACAAGATAACTTTGCCCATTAGCATCCTCTTTACTAACTGACAAACGCATAATATAAAAGGGAGCAGTTTTGAACTCTCATTAAGAAGCAGACTTGGTGTTAAGAACCTTACCTGAATATTTCCTGTAAGCCTCATCTCAAAGTGATCTATGCATTTGGCTGCAGTGCCACTCAGAACTCTAATCTCTGAGGTGGTAGTAGTCAGAGGTGGGCCTTTGGGAGGTGACTATGTAATGAGTGCTCTCACGAATGGGATTAGAGCCCTTTTCAAAGAGGCTCCAGAGAGACCCTCATCCCGTACACCATCTAGGGACACAGCCAGCAGGTGCCATCTATGAACCAGAAAGTGAGACCTCACCAGACACCAAATCTTTCTAGTGCCTTGATCTTGAACTCTCAGCCTTCAGAACTACAAACCATAGATTTCTGTTGTTTATAAATAAGAAGTTTACGGTACTTGGTGAAAGTGGCCTGAACTAAGGTGACAGTTGACGAGACTGAAGCTTACCTGGAGTCACATGGCAAAAAATGGGAGATTCCTGGCTTGAATCTGGGCTGTCTGTTCCCAGTACCCGGGCTCTCATTTATGGTGCCAGGAAATCCAGGTACTCTGCCTTCTAACTCGGGGTACTGGGGGAAGCACACTGATCCCACAGTTAAAATCTAGAGCTGCCAATAACTGGCTCTTTGTTCCCCCCCAAATTCATATTTGCCCTTTAATCTTTTGGTTTTCTTTTGAACTTTTACCTGTAAAATCATTTGATGCTCACTTTATTCTTTTTTTATATATTTATTTAGTTGTAGATGAGCACACAGTATCTTTATTTATTTTTGTGTGGTGCTGGGGATTGAACCCAGTGCCTCACACATGCGAGGCCAGCACTTTACCACCAAGCTACAGCCTCAGCCCCTCACTTCATTCTGTATCCAGTCCTTTTCCTCGCTGGCTCTGCTTGTTTTGTTCAGCGTGGGTTTTTGGTTATTTCTAAACTTCACAGTTTCCCTCCTTGTCTTACAGGGTTTTCTTTCCATGTTTCATGGCAGCTTGGAACTTAGTTTTCATTCCAGAGAAAAGAAAGAGATCTAATTAAGGCCATGTGCCCTAGGTGTTTGGATATTCCATTAGCACAGATTTATTAGGTGTCTTTCATGTGCCAGGCTCTGCCTAGACACAGGATTTACCAGCAAACTGGACCATCGGGGAACTCATTCACACCCCACTGAGAATGGGCTTTAAATACATAACTGAATTTTTAAAATGGACCAGTTTGAATAATATGGTTGTTGTGATGAAAACAAAAATCAGTCGTGGAGAAGAAGTGTAGGATATGTGGATTATGTGGTCAGGCTCAGCATCTCTAAGACAGTGACATTCAACAAGGCGGGCTCAAGCTGCGTAGCCAATGAGCATCAAGTTGTTTTCACCATATGAACCACTAATACATACTTGCAGGTAGTTAATGCTTGTGTAAACAAATGGAAGGAAGCCCCAGCAGCTAGTGCTTAGAGGTTTGATAGCTCTGAATGTAAAAATTCTGAGACTGATGAATAATTAAGAACAGATCTTTCTCATTTGATTCAACATCCTGTCTCAGTAGGTTTGTTCTCCCCTGACTTCTGGGAACCAGGGACTTCTTTGCAGGTCTCCCAGATGAGTGTGAATCTTGGGAAGTACAAGTTAGGTGTGGATATTCGTTCCTGAGAGTAATCAGTAGAACTCAAGGGTTAGTATTCCAGAGACCCTGCCATTATATTGAAACTTATAAAATGATTATCCTAATGAGCATTTACATTTAAAACATACCTCATTATGCCAACAGTACGCCAGCTTCTGATTACAAATTGCTACTAGATTGCTCAGTCCTTTCTTTTACGTGATATTTTCCTTGCAAGTAATTTTTGCTTTTATGAGTTATACTATTTCATATCCAACTAGACTGTATTCACTCATTAAGCTAGTAATCACCAAAATCTGTGGCTTAAATTTCCCAATTATATTCTGGTAGAAACAAATTGTTTCTTGACGATCATACAGGTTTGAATTCAATGGAGTTCATTTCTATAAATCTGAATGATAAAAAAAAGACCCTCAAGCAGTCATATGATATTTGCAAACAGCTATATGTTTGTTATTATGTAGCCAAAATACCCAAACAATTTTCTGGATTTTTAGTGGGGGCAAGGGAGGTTGTTTTGTGTGTTTTCAGTTTTACTCCACGTGATTCAGGACAGATGCAGGCAAGGACGTTTTTGAGTTTTAAATGCTTAGTCATCATGACAGTTTACAGCCAGCAGGACACATTGGCTTTTCTCAAAAAGAGGAGTTACTCCAAGGACTGGGATCCTAGTTTCTCCATTTTCTTAAGAATTCTTGGACTTTAATTTGGATGTGACCTTTTTCTTTAAAATGAACTTCTGAGTTTTAAATGGAAATATTGAGGAAAACATAAAACAAATAGTCGATCAAGATTTTAAGCGCTTTATCTTTCAGTTCATGTTTTCCTTCCTTGTAAAGCAACAGGGAGCTGAATGGAAAAAGCACACTCTTTGAGACTAACACATCATCTGAAAATATTTCCAATGATCTCATGGAGCCTGGGAAAAACCTGCTAACGCTCCTTTCCTTGTCCAGAATTGGATTTATTCCAAAGGAATCATGCTAGTTACCATTTCCCTAGGTTTGAAGTAGATGGGATAAGTATCTCTTTGGAGCCACCAAATGCTTTTGAGCTTATAAAATGGTGCCAGACAGAAGAGCAGACAGAGAACTAGACATCGACTCAAGAGATCCAGCTCTTACTCTGGTAATGCTTAGAAATTAAGAGTAGAATTCTTGGAGTCCGGATGTCACCCGAAAACATGATGTGGCTCAACAAGATAACCTCTAAAGATGTTCCATCAACAATTTATGATGATGTAACATTTCCTGTTGTAAGGAAGGAATTATGTGGTAATATAGTAAAAGAGCTCTATTTTTAAAAATCCATTGACATTTTTGGAATTCCGTTTCATGTTAAATTTCATGTTAAATTTCATGGATATACAGAGAATTATAAAAGATTAGTGCAAGTAGTAATAATAAATCTAGGCACAAAAGATAATGACTATATTATATAAAAATGATGTATTGATAGGCATTGATAGGCATAGCAACATCTCCTACTGCTCCAATGTAGATCAGTAGGTTTATTGGAACACCAGAAAACACCTGTCGTGTATAAATAACAGTACATTTCAAGTGACTTTTTTAGTCCACCAGATTTTAGTTCTTACATTAGCAGCTTCTTGGATAACTATAACATTTAGGTTTGTGGCTCTAATTAGTCAGAATGATTCAGACTTTTTTGTCCTTTTTTTCCTTATATACATTGGAAAAGGTTCAGTGGAATAACTCTAAGATTCCCCCATCCCTAAAATTCCGAGGGTCTGCATTTTTGAATGGTGGGAAAATCTGGACTAAATTCAGCTCAACAAATCTAAGGAATCTATGTTACCAACTGTGCAGACTTGGAGAGAAAGGAGTGATTTGCCAGCAAGCAAAATGGCTTCCTAAATAGGAAACTACTTCAGGGGTCTCATTAAGGCAGTCTCCAAGTTCCATGCCCTCCCTTCCCCCAAAACCTCTCTTGCTGCCTGACTTATAGAACTCGAGATTCATCTGTTTAACTTAAGACCTTATCTTCTGGAAAAATACAAATGCCTCTGGAAAGGTCAGACATTAAACATTATCCGTCATTTTTACCTTTGTTTGAATAATTTTTTTTCTTTTCAATTTGACCCTGTCTTACTCCATAAAGGATGTGAGGCTCCTTAGTGTGTGAATGAGTTAAGCAAATGGATTTCTGAGATCAGATTTGATGAAAGCCCACTGGAGCCCAGGCAAAACGCAAGAGGGAGAGTGCCACCAACAAGAAAAGCTCTATGTAAATTGCAAAGGGCTGTTAAAAAAATATATATTAGAGATCATGACCAAGAACAGGGAGAGGCTGGATGCTTAAAAACAAACCTTGCCCATTTCCCAGTGATTCAGAGTCCACCCTGTCAACAGGTCAGATTATTCCTCCTTCTTATGGGGCTTAATGTTCCTTGTCTAATTCTTTGGACACATTATTAAAATGAAACTCATTCATAATTTCCTTCTTACCTTGCTCATGTTGCTGTCTTATTTCCTAAATTGCACGGAATTCTGTTAGCCACAGGACTGTCTCAGACTACAATTTACGCAGTCTCATGATCGACATTTCCTGGAAATGCAAACATCCTTTCTCTGTCATAAATAGGTATCTATTAAACCCAGGAAGGGGAAAATGACTTTAATTTTCATTGACTCTCTCAACATTGCCAGAGCTGATTGTAGCAAAATGGATAGTTCTGGCATAATTAGCAAAGGAAAAAAATCACGACCTGTTTTTCAAAGAGAGAAGCTTTAGCTGAACACAAAATCTTTAAGAAAATTTTTTAATTAGATTATACATATTGCATTTGGGGGAGGCCACAAATATAGACTAGCTTCAAGAAGGAAAGACGAGAGAAGTTTTTTACAATGAGGATTAGACTGAAATATCGTACCTTCCTGGAAGATGCCAATCAGGAAAGAGAAGCAAGGGCTGAGATTGTGGCTCAGTGGCAGAGCACTTGCCTAGCATGTGTGAGGCACTGGGTTTGATTCTCAGCACCATGTATCAATAAATAAAATAAAGGTCCACTGACAACTAAAAAAAATATTTAAAAAATAAATAAAAGAAAAAGAAAGAGAATCAAGCTCCTTGGGGTAGGAAGCCAGTCCCTTGGAGTGGTCTTTCCAACCTTGCTGCTGAGACCTAATTTTGAACTGTCTCCACACTTAGACAACAACTGCACTGGCAGAATTGGGCTGATAGAACTATTTTGGAACTCTGGAGTCTATTGAAGGCTTGCAACTTCCCAGTGAAGTCTTAAACAGTACACTGCAGTTGATTATAGTTGATTTCAGCTCTTAGCAACAGTTACTCTTAAGATAGGCAAGTGTGCATATATCCTTGGAACAGCTTGCACAGTTTGTGGGAGTCAGGGTGGGCAATAAGGACCTTATCCTTCAAATGCTTGGGATCTTTGTTCAGACTGCTAATTATTGTTTCTGATCACAGAGGTACAGAGAAAACACAGTGGCCATTGTTTTTAACCACCCCACATTGTTATATACAGAGGACTAAAAGGCTAGGACTTTGTTGACATTTTTATTTTTATCTTTTCCCACTTTTGAGAGCCAGACATTAATGTGTACAAAAGCAACCATATATATGGGGGAAATTAGAAAATCACCATGCATGCCAAGGGAAAGACGTGGGCTCAGAAAAGACCTGAAAAGACCATCAGTGTATACTTTAGACTGATTCTAGGGCATGGAGGCAACCCATAGAAACAAAACAGAAGAAAACAACAAATTTTTTTAAAAATCAAACCCTGGAGTAGGGGGAGAATCTGACTTCCAGAGGTACCACAATATTTGATTCAAATATCCCACTTAAAAAAAAATCAAAAAGCATACAAAGGAAAAGCATGACCCATCCAAAGGGGAAAAAAGATTACAAGAGAATACTGTGAACAACCGAACCCCCCAAAACTGAACAACATGGGTGATATGAAGAGATTCCTAGAGACTCAAAACCTACTAGGACTAAATCATGAAGAAATAGAAAATCTGAACGAACATGTAGCTAGTAAGGAGATTGACTCAATAATAGACAGCCTCCCCCCAAAGAAGAGACCTGGAGATGATTGAATTGGTGAATTCTACCAATCATTTAAGAAGAACTAACATTAATCCTCAAACTTTTCCACAGAATTGAAGAAGAGGGAAGATGTCTACTTATTCTGTAAGAATAATAATTCCTTGACACCAAAGCCAGACAAGACACCACAAGAGAAGAAAATTATAGACCAAATTATCTTAAGAATATTGTAAAAACTCTCCACAAACTGCTAAAAGGCCCAGTTCCTCAGTGTGGTGAAAGGATTGTACACCACAGCCACCTGGGATTTATTCCTCAAGTAAGAGACTGGTTCAATATCTGAAAAGTATTGAATATAATACAACATATTAACAAAATGAAGCAGGGAAAACACACAATTATTTCAATATAGAAAAGGCCTTTGGCAAAATTCAGCATCCTTGCATGATTACAAAGCCCTCAAGAAACTAGGAATAGAAAGAAGCTCCTTGACATGATAGAAGTCATATATGGAAATCCCCACAGCAAATGTCATACCCAACAGTGAAAGATGAAAAGTTTTTCCCTAAGACAAGGAACAAAGCAAAGATGCTTCTCATTACTGGAGTGGCCAGAGAGATAAGAAAAAGAAATAAAAGACACATGTTTTATTCATCTTTTTCACTGCTGTGACGAAAAGACCTCACCAGAACAATTGTAGAGCAGGAAAGGTTTATTTGGGGCTCACAGTTTCAGAGGTCTCAGTCAACAGAGAGCCTGCTCCATTCCTTGGGGCTTGAGATGAGGCAGATGTCATGACGGAGGAGAGTGGCAAAGTGAAGCAACTCCCATGATGACCAGAGAGCAGGGAAAGACTCTACTTGCCAGATATAAAATATATACCCCAAAGGCAGGCCACCAATGACCCACCTCCTCCAGCCACACCCTACCCACCTTCAGATTCCACCGAGTTAATCCCATCAAGGGATTAATTAACTGATTGGGTTAAGAGTCTCAGAACCCAATCATTTCTTCCCTAAACTTTCTTGCATTGCCTCACATATGAACTTTTGGGGGGACACCACACTTCTAAACCATAACAGCATAAAAATTGAAAAAAATCTAAAAGTGGCTCTATTCATGAATATGATCTTATCTGTAGTTTTCTACAGATTCCATGAAAGATTTTTTAAAGATTCTACAAAAAGAATTATTCCAGTTTAGCAAAGCAGCTGAACAGGCAACACACAAAACTAAGTTTCATTTCCATACATTAACAATGAACAATCCAAAAAAAATTATGAAAGCAAATCCACTCAGGATAACATCAAAATATTTAGGCTTAATCAAGAAGGTGGAATATTTGTACAATGAAAATTGTTTTTAAAATGCTGAAAATTTTAAAGAAGACATAAATAAATGGAAAGATATTCCATATTCATGGATTGGAAGATTAATTATTGTTAAGATGTCAGTACTACCCAAAGTGATCTACAATTTTAATGCAATCCCTATCATAATTCTAATATTTTTTTCAGAAATAGAAACATCTATCCTAAAGTTTATATGAAATGTCAAGAGACCCCAAATACCGCCTCCCCCGCAAAAAAAAAAAAAAAAAAAAAAACTTCAAAAAGGGAAGAACAAAGCAAAACTTCAAAAATGAAAGAACAAAGCAGTAGGACTCAGACTTCTAATTTCAAAGCTTACTTCAAAAGCTGTAATAATCAACTATGTGATACCAACAAAAAGACTGGCACAAAGGTCAACAGAATAGAACAGAGTCCAGGAAATAAGCCCTCACATACATAGTCAAATTATGTTCAACAAGGGTGCAAGGTCATTCAGTAGGGAAAGGCCAGTCTTTTCAACAAATGGTACTGGGATAGATATCCACATCTTTAAAAAAAAAGTGAAGTTGGACTCTTACCTAACACCACATACAAAACTTAACTCAAAATGGATAAAAATCTAAACAGAACATAAAACTATAACATTCCTAGAAGAAAGCATAAGGTGTCATGACATTTGACTTGGCAAAGATTTTGGATGTGACACAAAAACGTAGGCAATGATTTAATAAAAGAAAGATTGCCCTTCATGAAAATTTTTAAAATTTGTGCATCAAAAGACACTATTGGATAAAGAGAAAAGTCACAGAAGGGAAGAAAATATCCATGGGTTCTATCTGCAAAGTCAATCAACAAAGGATTGAAAATTTTAAAATGAATTTCTACTGAACACGTATGGATTTTTTTCTTGTCATTAATTTCTACCAGTACAGTAAAACAACACTTATTTATTAGAATTTATAAGTAATCAAGAGATAAATTAGAGTACACAGGAGGATGTGCATAGGTTATACCATTTTATATAAGAGACTTGAGCATCCCATGGATGGCTATCTGCAGAGGTTCCTGCTAATCAGTCCTCTATGAATGATGCTGGCCTTGGCCTTAGCTTAGATAGCTTTTACAATGTTGGGGTATGTTCCTACTATCTCTAGTTTTTCTAGTGTTTTGAGCATGAAGGATGCTGTATTTTGTCAAATGCTTTTTTTGCATCTATTGAGATAATCATATGGTTCCTATCTTTAAGACTATTGATGTGATGAACTATGTTTTTTGATTTCCATATGTTGAACAAATCTTGCATCCCTGGGATGAACCCCACTCGACCATGTTGCACTATCTTTTAAATGTGTTTTATTTTTATGCAATTTTTCAGAATTTTATTGATAATTTTTGCATCTATGTTCATCAGGGATATTGTTCTGAAGTTTTCTTTCCTTGGTGTGTCTTTGTCTAGTTTTGGTATCAGGGTGATACTAGCTTCATAGAATGAGTTTGGAAGAGTTCCCTCCTTTTCTATTTCAAGGAATAATTTGAGGAGTATTGGTATTAGTTCTTCTTTGAAGATCTTGCAGAACTTGGCTGAGAATCCATCTGGTCCTGGGCTTTTCTTAATTGTTAGGTTTCTGATGGCATCTTCTATTTCTTTTTTTTTGATATTAATTTTTTAGTTTTAGGTGGACACAATATTTTTATTTTATGTTTATGTGGTGCTGAGGATAGAACCCAGCACCCCATGCATGCTAGGTGAGTACTGTACCACCGAACCACAATCCCAGCCCTGACATCTTCTATTTCATTGCTTGAAATCAATCTGTTCAAATTGTCTATGTCCTCCTGATTTAGTTTCGGTAGATCATATGTCGCTAGAAATTTGTTGATGTCTTCAAGATTTTCAATTTTATTGGAGTATAAATTTTCAAAATAGTTTCTATCTTCTGTATTTCAGTAGTATCCATCATGATATTTCTTTTTTCATCATGAATGTTAGTAATTTGAGTGTTCTCTCTCTTTTTCTTCATTAGCATGGCTAAGGGTTTATCAATTTTATTTATTTTTTCAAAGAGCCAACTTTTTGTTTTGTCAAGTTTTTGAATTGTTTCTTTTGTTTCAATTTCATTAATTTTAGCTCTGATTTTAATTATTTCCTGTCTCCTACTGCTTTTAAGGCATTGGTTTGTTCTTCTTATTCTAGGGCTTTGGGATGTAATGTCAGTTTATTTATTTGTTGACTCTCTATTCTTTTAGTGAATGAGTTTAACATGGTCAAGTGGGGTTCCTCTTAGCACTGCCTTCATAGTGTCCCAGAGATTTTGGTTTGTTGTATTATTATCCTCATTTACCTCTAAGTATTTTTTAAATTTCATCCCTGATTACTTCCACTATCCATTCATAATTTAATAGTGCAGTATTTAGTCTCTAGGTGTTAGAGTAACTTCAATTTTTTATTTTATCATTGATTCCTAATTTCATTCCATTATGATCTGATAGAATGAAGGGTATTATCTCTATTTTTTTTTTACTCTTGCTAAGAGTTGCTTTGTTGCATAAGATATGGTCTATTTTAGAGAAGAATCCATGTGCTACTGATAAGAAAGTGTATTTGCTCATTAATGGATGAAATGTCCTATATGTATCTGTTAAGTCTAAATTATTGATTATATTGTTCAATTTTACAGTTTCTTTGCTTAGTTTTTGTTTGGAGGATCTATCCAGTGGTGAGAGAGGTGGGGTTAAAGTCACCTAGTATTATTATATTGTGGTCTACCTGCTTATTGAAATTGAGAAGGGTTTGCTGTACGTAGGTGCTCCATTGTTTGGGGCATAAATATTTATGATTGTTATGTCTTGTTGATATTTAATTTTTTAAAGTAGCATGAAATGTCCTTCTTTGTCCCTTCTGATTAACTTTGGC
Source organism: Spermophilus citellus (assembly GCF_964194105.1). Lineage (NCBI taxonomy): Eukaryota > Metazoa > Chordata > Mammalia > Rodentia > Sciuridae > Spermophilus > Spermophilus citellus. The sequence goes on along the minus strand of NC_138189.1, from coordinate 20,344,776 downwards.
TTGAAGTCCACTTTATCTGGTGTGAGGATAGAAACCCCTGCTTGTTTATGTGATCCATGTTAAGTGTTATGTTTTTTCCCATCCTTTCCCCTTCAGTCTGTGGATGTCTTTGCCTATGAGGTGAGTCTCTTGGAGACAGCATATTGTTGGATCTTGTTTTTTAATCCAGTCTGTTGTCTATTTCTTTTGATTGATGAGTTTAGGCCACTAATGTTTAAAGTTATTATTGAGATATGATTTGTATTCCAGGTCATTTTGGTTTATTTCTGGTTTTTAACTTGAATTAGTTCCTCCTTTAATTGACTATTCCTTTAGTATAGCTCCTCTCTTGGCTTGTTTTCACTTGTTTTTTCATTTCATCTTCATGGAATATTTTGTTGAGAATGTTCTATAGTGCAGGCTTTCTAGTTGTAAATTCTTTTAACTTTTGTTTATCATGGAAGGTTTTTGTTTCATCTTCAAATCTAAAGCTTAATTTTTCTGGATATAGAATTCTTGGTTGGAGTCCATTTTCCTTCAGAGCTTGGTATATATTATTCTAGGGCCTCCTAACTTTGAGTGTCTGGGTTGAGAAATCAACTGAGATCTGAATTGGTTTACCTCTAAATGTAATATTTTCCTCTCATAGCCTTTAAAATTCTATCCTGATTCTGTATGCTATAGATTTTCATTATAATGTGCCTTGGTGTGAGTCTGTTGCAATTTTTATATTTGGAGTCCTGTAAGCCTCTTGAATTTGATTTTCCATTTGATTCTTTCTTTAGGCTTGGAAATTTTTCTGATATTATTTCATTAAAAAGATTGTGCATGCTTTGGTTTGTATCTCTGTGCTTTCATCTACCCTGATAAAACTTAAATTTGGTCTTTCTATGTTATTCCATAGTTCTTAGAAGTTCTATTCATGATTTCTTAACATTTCTCTGTGGTCAACTCTACTTTTAAGATTATATATTTTGTCTTCATTGCCTGAGGTTCTGTCTTCCAAGTGGTACACTCTGTGGGTGATGCTTTCCATTGAATTTTTAATTTGGTTTAATGCTTCCTTCATTTCAAGGATATCTGTTCAGAATCTCCCTCTCTTTATTGAAGTGATCTTTCATCTCCTGAATTTTATATCTGATTTCACTCCTTACATCATCCTTTATGTCACAGATCAGTTTAACTATTGCATTCTAAACTCCGTCTCTAACATTTCTTCTTCTGTGGTGTCAATGGATTCTATTATTGGAGCATCTTGTTTTGTTTGGAGTGATTTGTTCCCTTGTTTTCTCATGTTGTTTGTGCATCTACCCATCTAGCAGTGTGAATCCTTCAGAGTACAGTTTTCTGCCCTTTAGATTTATAGTGTCCCTGAAGATTTCCAGTACCTTGCCTTTAAAAGGGAGATAAACAATAACAGCACCCAATGCAAACAGTATACATCCTTAAACCAAAAAGTTCCTGTTAAGACATCTACAGTTTTGTAGCAATAAACAGAAAAGATGTGTTCAATTACTGTCTACAATTAAACAATTTTCAAAAGGGTTTACAATTTCAAATGGTGGATAAAGAGAGAACAGAAGTAGTATAGAATGTGATGTTTATGAGGAAGGAAGAAAGAAGGTAGAAGTAAAAAAAATTATACAAAGAGTAAAAGAGAAATTAATAGAGGTTGGCTGTTAGCAAAAGAAAAGAGAGAAAGAGAATCGAGGGAAATAGATAAGTGAGAGGAATAATATATTTAAAGTAAAACTTTTTTTAAAAAAATTTATTTTTTAGTTGTAGTTGGACACAGCACTTTTGTTTTATTTATTTATTTTTATGTGGTGCTGAGGGTAGAACCCAGGGCCTCGCATGCACTAGGCGAGTGCTCTACCGCTGAGTCACAATCGCAGCCCCTAAAGTAAATTTTTTTTTAAAAAAATTAAAAATAGAAAAAAGTAAAAATAAAAGAATACACAACAAATCTGTAACATACTATTTAGATATTCCAGTCCTCAATAACTGATGCATGAAAAATACTTGATTTCAAAACTGTAGAAATGTGAGAGAGAAAAGAAAAGAAAAAAGGATCTTGATGAAAAATTGAACAATTGTTTCCATTGGAGTTCAAAAGTTTCTCAGTTTTCCTTCTCAGCATTTGGTGGGATTGTCTGGAGTTTTAGGTCAGTGCACCTCCAAGGCCCAGCAATTTCCAGTCCATTTTGGAAAATTGCACCCCAGGAATCTCCTTTGGGTTCCACTCAGGTGGTATAGGAGCCTGTTCTTAGCCCACTACTTTGCCTGTGGTCTCCATGATTCCTGGTCTCTAATTTAATCTCCAAAGTCAATTTCTTCTGCCCCAACCCTTTTGAATTCCTGGTCAAGTGCTTCTCTCCCAGCCAGTCCTGCAAGCAGCTGGATTGGAAGGGCTGGGGGAAGCCAGGTGAGTTTTCATAACCAATATTCCCCTGAGTAAACCTCTCTCCATGCTTGATTTTCTTCTAGTCATTTAGGCACTCTGTCCTGCAGTGTGGGCTTGCCAGTTTTGGTTTTCAGGCCAGACTTGGGTCTGCCAGTTATCAACTCCCCCAGCTCCTGGTCCCCAAGCAGTAACTGCAAAATGGTTCCATCCACTGTCCTCTGTGTGTGCACACTACAAGAGAGATGGTGCCTTCCCTCTGGTACACAGATACTGTGTAAGCACAGCTTACTGTTTTTTATAGCAGTGTCTCTGATCTCTAAGCTTTCTGTACCCTGACATGCCTCAGTCTTCCTGAGAACAGGGGTTCCTCTAATGCCTTCATTGCTTTACTGTATTCACACAGGGACTGTTCTGGTTTGTGCCTCCACCTGCTGTCTGTCACAGCTGTGGGGCTGGGGCTCTTTCCCTAGTTTTATTATACAAGATCTCCTGAGCCCCTAATCTGTTTTGGGTGTCCAGTATTAATTTCCAGTAAAGTCCCCCCCTAGTTCTTGATCATTTACCCACCTTCCACCTTGTTGAAAAGCTGCCTGTCTGCTTTTCTTAGTTCATGCCATGAAGCCATTCGGAGAATGATCCCTCTATTCTTCCATCTTGCCACCTTCCCCCAAATAATAAATGTTTAGAATATTCACCTGAGATGAAGCCAAACAAGCCTTACACCACCAAGGAAACACTTGTCTTCCTACGGGGAAACAATGTGGTTACAAACAAATACACAGGCATCTGTTGCAAAGTATTGTTGGAAGATGTACCAAGAAATACTGCTGCAAAATTGAACAAATTAGAATGAGCATGAGTGAAATTATGGCATTTGCCAGTAAATGTATGGAGCTGGAGAATACCATGATAAGCAAAATAGTCCAGTCCCAAAGAACCAAAAGCCAAATGTTTTCTCTGATATGTGGATGCTATAAGGGCGTGGGGACTAGGGAAGAAATAGAGATACTTTGGATAAGAATGAGGGAAGTGAAGGGAGGGGAGGGGGTATGAGGTTAGGAAGCATAATAGAATGAATTGGACATTGTTATGACCTAGGTACATATATGACTACATGACCGGTTAATCCTACATTGTGTACAACCAGAGGATGAGAAGTTATACACCATTTATGTATGATGTGTCAAAGTGCATTCTATAGTCATGTATAACTAATGAGAACAACAGCTACAAAAAAGAACTGCGTGGCTCAGAGATAGAGTGAGTGCTTAGCATGCAAAGCCTGGATCAATTGTGAGCAACAAAATATGAGGAATAAGAATTACGTGTGTGTGTGTGTGTGTGTGTGTGTGTGTCCCTAAGGAAAGATGTCAGTAGAAGAGTTCAGTAGTGACTCAATAAGAAATTACTTTCATTAAGAAACAAAAACAAACAAAACATAGGTTTTAGTTAAAACCTATGTTAGTGTAACTCCTGATAGGGCAAGAGCTTTGGTAGGAATAAATAAACACATTAAAGGGTAAGTTTCAAAGATAAATTCCTATGGAGGAATTTGCATAAGTATGCTTCAGTGAGATGAGATATGACTTCAGAAATCTTAGGAACCTGTGGTAAACAGAATTATTTTGGTCTCAATTCTTCATTCTCTTGCTATAAAATTACACTTCCATATCCTTGACACGGGCTTTGGTGGACAGACTATTCTTGCTGCTCTTGATCTTGGACTTAGGGTGTGACTTATCTTGGCCAATGGGATATAAGGAGCTGTCTCATGAGCCTTTAAACATACTTGCCAATTTCACTTGGCTCTACCCAGCATTCTTTCTGCTGTCCATTAGCCTGGAATGAGACACATGGAGCAGGCCTTCTGCCCAGAATGCACTCCAATCACCCACAGCCAAAAGCAGAGGTGTCCCTGATCTGTGAGCAAGAACTAATGCTTATACCAAAAGCCATCGAGATCCCAGTGTTGCTGGTCATTTGTCATTAATGCAGCAAGAGTGAATTAATATAGTTCACAAACAACACAAACACTACAATTTTCTCAAGGCAAAGGTATTGTCAAAAAGATGCTACTCATCTTTCTTTGATTTTAGTTTTGTTTTCTTTTGTTTATGGTGCTGGTGCTGGAACCCAGCCTTGCAAATGCTCTAATACTGAGCTGCATCCCCAGCCCTCATCTTTCTTTTACAATAAACAGTATTGCAAGTTTGCCAATAACAAATTGATGTCATTAAAACAATGCCTAGCAAATATTTTTGAAGAAATGCAAATATATTTCATCTGTCCCTTCAAGGGGAAGGTAATTTTTTAAGGGGAAGGTAATTTTTAACAATGAGTAAAAAAGTTATTGTTTTCTAAAATATATTTATGCTCTGAAAGGATCATTTTGAAAACTGGTGTTAAAAATCTTCCATGATTATTTCATGATGCTTCTCCAAATAATTTGTTTGTCATCTGCAGAAACAGCCAAAGCTAGACACTCAAAAAACTTGCAAACTGGATTTCATAGTGCTTAAAAACTCTCTACTGATCTTTAGACAAATGTATTTTACTGTGCAAGGTATGGCTTAAAAAAAGGAAAAGAAAGAATTGTTTTTTTCAAACAAAGAATTTCAGTGGTTTTAGAACCCATTTGTTAAATATATAGAGATAAAAAAAACCAGTTAATTTGCATGAACAAATGATTGACATGAGGAAAGATGGAAATTTCCTAGCTGAATTTCAATAACAACTCTTGCATAATTGATGGGTGGAAATGAAAAATGAGCATCATAATTTGGTAAGCAAAGCAAACGATTTACTCCTTCCAGCCAAACCTGCATATCTTTGTGAAGTGTCTTTTTCAGCTGTGACAGACATAAAATCAAGTAGCAAGCTAAAATTAGAACCAGACCTTTTGATTGCTATGATACAAAATGTTAAATTGAGAGTTGCAAAAAATGGTCATGCATATTCCATCCTTTTGCTGCTAATCAAAATATTTTTGTTACTATTGATGATAATAATGGAAATAAATGATATTTTGAGTACAAAAGATTTATGTATCATAAATAAAGACACTATTTGAAATATTTTATTTTTATAACATCTTTTAAAAAATGCCCATTTTTGCACGATTCTATAATGTCTCTAATAATGATACATTAAGCAACTTAGAAATAAGTGAACATACTTGTATGCAGAATAAACCCTCAAAACCATTTTACTGATAGGAATGTCTCAAGCAGAAAAATTTCATTCCCACCCACTTAAAAATTAATGTCTATTTCATCAGGTCCGTGGGCTAACATCCATACCTTCCTTTTCAACGTCTTTAGTTTTCCTTAGTGGCTTTTTTTTTTTTCTATTTGAGCATGCGCACTTCCATGTTGCTTTGAAATCAAACATAGGAGCATCCACGCTTGATCCTGTAACCATCCTAGCTGAGGTTCTATTTCTCTCCTTTTTATGTGCCCACCGATGGTGCCCGTGTTTCTTGAAATTGACGGACATATTGCACCTCCCTTGTTTTTTTGTTCTCACCCTACACGAACATTCCTCACGCGCATGCTCAGTTCCCTTTCTTAAGATGCTACAATATGACTTCATGCCTCTGAAACTGGTGATTCTCTTGTCCCTACAGAGGTGAGTGACAAATCTAAAAGTCTTTTTGGGTCCTTGATTTTCTTGTCCCCAAGTAAATTGATCACTCCTGCATGTTACATTTTAAAAGTATATTAAAAGAAAATCTCATGCTCACATTTTGCATTGCTACAGGAAATTCAGTTTCTTGGTGGATTACTTGGTGAGGGATGCCAGTCATCACTCTTAAAATGGTTGTACAAGGCTGCTCTGCTGGCTACATCTTGCAGTCCTGACACTGTTGCCCAAGTGTGGACATATCCTCTGTGCCAGTCCCCGTGGCCCTGGTATACAAGTTTATTATGAAGAATTATCACATCGGACAAGAAAAATTAAATATCCTATCAATCATGAATCAGAGACCCAAAATCCCCAAATTCACTGGGTTGGCCCTTTCATTGGGAGGTAGTGATGGAATGAGGTGGTGGGGAGGGGGGCCAGGCAATTGATATTGTCTACCTCCTTGGCTCTAAGCCAGGACTCCTGTTGCAGAGGACCCTGTCCTCAATCAAATTATATTTTCTCCAAGTTCCAATGTTCCATCTGCAGCCCCATAAAGAGAGAGCTAAACTTCAAAAGTCTCATACAATCTCTGCCCCCAAGGAAGACCAAGCTTTTACCTTATATAAAGCAATTTAGTTCAATGGTTCTCAGCCCTGGATACATATTAGAGTCACCGGGGGAGCTTCTACAAAATTTCCAGTGATTGGACTGCACCTGTGGAGATTCTGATTCACATGTTCTGAATTGGTGCCAGGATACAGTTATATTTTAAAAGCCCCCCATGTGGTGTAATGTGCAGAGTAGAGCTTAGTCCCGGCTTCCTTGTTCATTCTTTCAGCTTCTCAATTCCAGTATAAGGTTATACTCTTTTGCATAGCTAAAGGCCTGAAGCCTCCTATCTACCAACAGGAAGGGATTTCAACTTGCCCACCTTTAACAAAACAAATAATAGACAAAAACTTTGAAATTATTCACTTTCCTTAAAGGCTGCAAAGCTCAGACTTAACAAACAGGCTGGGCCCAAGGTCAGTGCTCCAGGTTTTTGTTTGTTGTTCTGTTTTTATGAGGAGAGATTTCCCTAACCCATGGGAGACCGTCTATATGGGTTGAGTGGGATTGTGCTGGTGAGTCAAGTTTCATCTGTCTTTTCCAGAACAAACCTGGGGAAATAAGGCTTCAAATATTTATTCTTTCCTGGGGGCACTGAAATAAGCACTGCTATTTCACCATTTTTTTTAAGAGAGAGAGAATTTTTAATATTTATTTGGCAGACACAACATCTTTGTTGGTATGTGGTGCTGAGGATCCAACCCGGGCCGCACACATGCCAGGGGTGTGCGCTACCGCTTGAGCCACATCCCCAGCCCATATTTCACCATTTTCACTGCACCTTTCTCCTAACTTGGCCAACATGATGCTCATAAGCCAATCTCCCTTCTCACCTCTGGTTTATTATCACCTTTTCTTCCTGTTGCTTCCCACACTTCAGCAATTAGCTCTCCACTTTGCTTTTTCCCCACACTTCCTCAGATGGGCGGTTCAAGATGATACATTCAGCAACGACATCAAACTGCATTCAAAGTATTTTATTCAGTGCTGGGGATACATTAGTATTATGGTTTGGATGTGAGGTATCCAAAAGCTTACGTGTGACACAATGCAAAAATGTTCAGAGGAGAAACACTTGGTTGTGAGAGCCTAAATCCAAGCAGTGAATTAATCCCTGCGAGGGATTAACTGAGTGATAACTGGAAGCAGGTGGGGTGTGGCTAGAGGAGGTGGGGCATTGGGGACATGGCTTTGGGGTATATATTTGTATCTGGCAAGTAGAGATCTCTCTCTCTCTCTCTCTCCTTTCTGATCACCATGATGTGAGCTGCTTCCCTCTGCCACTCTTCATCCATGATGTTCTGCCTCACCTCAAGGCCTGAGGAATGGAGCCCGCTCTCTATGGGCTGAGACTTCTAAAACCACGAGCTCTCAAATAAACTTTTCCTCCTAAAATTGTTCTGGTCAAATCTTTTAGTTACAGCAGCAAAAAAAAAAGCTGACTAAAACAGCTGGAGAGTTTAAATCAACATGGCCTCTGCTCATAGGGCTTACCCTCTACTGGGAGGAAACCAATTAATTCAAAATGGTAAACATATAGGTGCAAGGTGCCTTAAGGGAAGGGAAGGATTCCCATGAGTGTCTGTAACAAAGGAATTCACCTAGTTTGGAAGACTAGGGAAGGTAGCTCTGACACTTCAGTTGGACCCTCATGGATGGGTAAGTGAAATTCCCATGTATAATGGCCCTGAGCCCAATTTATTTGGGAACTCCTTGAAGAAGGAGTCTCAAACTTTTGCTGTATCCTGCTGCTCTAGTTTAGGTCTCAAATGTCTCCCAAAGGCCCATATGTTAATTGCTTTTCCCCAGCTTAGTGCTATTGGGAGATGGTGGAGACCTTCAAGAGGTGTGGCCAAGTGGGAGGTCTTAGGTCATGGGAGTGTATCCTTAAAGGGGATTGTGGAATACCAGTCTCTTCCTCTCTTTCTCTACCCAAAACTCCATGAGGTGAGTGGCTTAAATATCATGTACTCCCCATCATGATGCACTGCCTCACCACGGGCCCAAAAGCTTTGTGGCCAGCTAACCATGGACTGAAATGTCCAAAACCATGAGCCAAAATAAACCTTTCCTCTTTTTAAGTTTCTTATCTCAGATGTTTTACTATAGTAATGGTAAACTGACTAACACATCAACCTTCAATATCCACTTTCAGAAGCTCAGCAAATATTGATGTAAGATTTACCCCAGATAGCCAAACACTTCTAGGTGACCACCTGCTTGTCTCTGCCCATCCAGCACAGAAGCATATCCTGCCACTCTGATAGAAAGTTATTCCATCCCATTCCTTAGCCATTCCCTGTGGGCTATAGTCTCCTGTTCACTTGGACACAGAGAATGGTTTGAAGATGGAAAAACAAAGTCTTTCTTTGGGATTTTTCCCCTTTAGAATTGAGGGGACAGGAAGAGAAAAACATGCAATGATGAAGCTGCTGGTGTCCTTTAATAGGTGAGAATAAACAGAGAGAGACCAAAAAATATGTCATGCAGATGAGGTCGAATCCTGGAGCATTAGGGTCCAGATGTAATTCCAATGCACCTAAAGCTGCCACAATTCCTGCAAGACTTACTTTAAATACTGTGAGCTATTCCAGTCAGGGAGTTCACACTGAGTTTACTTTGGGTAGTTGCCATTAGTTAAAATTCTACATCTGTGTGGTCCAACTTGTCTTGTCTGGATGGTCTAACTTGTCTTTAATTATCAGGAAAATTAGAGGCCATGATTTATTATAAGTAAAACAACAAATGATATGGCAGGGGATGAAATAATGAAGAAGTGGGCACCACTGTTAGGAAGGTCCATAGGGAATCACTCAGTGAATAGCTGTCATTCAGTATGACAATGTCCATGACAGACTTATATGTAGGATAACATGATCTATTACATTATAATTCTAATTTTATCTTGTTGTTTATAATTTTTAGAAAACAGTATTCAAACGATGCTTGTTTCTGTCTTCTCACTACCCTAAGCATGAAGGTAGGTGGAAGATTTATTTTGAAATGCAATGAAGTTTTTAAAATCTTACTATCTCTTTACTGCATGCCTATTTTTCTTTGCCGAAGAGTACAAAAGTATTTGATAGAGGGAATGTTCTAGATCTAATGTTTGTGTCCCCATTCATATGTTGAGACCTAGATCCCAGTGTGATGGCACTGCAGGGTGGGGCACATGGGAAGCAACAAGGTCATGAGTGTAGAGGTCCTTTATAAAAAGATGACTCAGAGGGATCCCTCCCCACTACTGCTACATGAAGTCCTCAGTCTATGGACCAAGAAGCAGGCTGGCACCAGACACTGAATCTGCCAGCACCTCCAGATGGACTTCCCAGCCTCCAGAACTGTGAGAAAAACTTTTCTATTGTTTATAAGCCACACAGTATATGGTATTTTTGTTATAACAGCCCAGAATGGACTAAGACAACATTATTAGAGCATGAAAACAACCTCTCCTCCACCATGAACAAAGTGGTCTTTATACCTTCTTACCCATTTCCATTCCTCTAAACCATCTTTCTTTGGCCCTTTGCAGATTGTGTTAAATCGTTTCTAACACAGAGAAAATGAATTAGGACCCATAGCTCTAATTGCAGATAGGGAGAGCTTCTTGGGATTTTCCTGGGGGTAAATTCAATGTGGTTGGGGTGCCAGATAGCATTGGGGCAGCCTGGGAAGGGGGAGGAGCTGAGTCCTGAAAGCCTGGGTGACCCAGGGCATTTAACTAACCTCTGTGAGGTGGGGATGATGACATCACCTCCTCTAGGACTCCACATGCCTGTCCCCTAACGGTGTCCCACCAACGCCAGCTGCCATCTTTCTCTAGTGTCAGGGCCAGTGTGGGTGGCACTGCAATGCCACACCCCCATCTGTCCTGGTCACAAAGTCGTCCCCAGCCTGAAGCACACCCCAAAATTTCTCCCAAATTATCTAATTTGTTTCTCTTGAAGTTCACTTTGATTCACGTGGATCATTTTTCTCTCCAGTAAAGGTGACTTTGAATTATATTTATTTTCCCCAAAGTGGTAACAACCAGGCTCAGTGGAGTAATCAACCAGCAAAGTAAATAAGCTTGGAGATGTTTTCACCCACATAATAAGAACTAAATCATTTTGACCTCTATCTCATAGGATACCAATCAGCATGCTTCTCCAGGGTGACTTTCAGTCTACTTGTACCACATCGTTCTGATTTAATGAAGAAAATAATTATTGGATTTTTATTAATTGCTCAAAGCTGTGCTGGGTGGGGAGAGAACCAGAAAAAAAAATTAATGCAAGAACTTTTGTTGAATAAAATATCAAAAGTGTAAATCAAAACAGGCTGTGGTGGGTTTGCTTTGTGATCCTGCAACAGAAACAGTCATTGCATGAGCCTGAGGTTCCCGGCCCCAGGTTGTGAGAGCTGGCGGTGGCATGCCAACAGATTATGCAGCTGGAGTCTTTACATGGAGTCATTTTTTAAAATGTAGAACTTTATTACCTTTTTCTAATTGGTGCAAAATACCAGAGGATATTTTGATAAACAAAGGGGCTCATGTGTTTTCATTGGCCTTGAGCTCCAATACGGTTCTACAGGACATTGCGTCTTAGTGGGAAGGTTGAATCTGGATACAGAGCCCAGAGGACAGAAAAGTAGATGGAGCAGGAACACAAATGTGGGGGTGTGAGCACATAAATGTGGTATTTAAACTACAGGACTAGTTAAGGTCCGAGGGGGCAAAGCATGAGGATCCAGGAGATAAGAGGTCTTAAGAAAAAGCCCTGCGGAGATCACGAGGAGGCCGAGAAGGAGCAGCCAGAAGGGGGGACTCAAGAATGAGAGATCTTAGAAAAGGAAGGAGTGTAAATACAGTGTATTCATGGGTCTTGTGCTGCCATCACAGAACACCTGAGGTTGAGTAATATATGAAGAACAGAGATTTTTTCTTTTACCATACGATTTATTTTTATTTTTTTTAGTCATACATGACAGCAGAATGTATTTTTTTTATTGGTTGTTTACAACAGTACAAAGCTCTTGACATATCATATTTCATACATTAGAATCAAGTGGGTTATGAACTCCCATTTTTACCCCAAATACAGATTGCAGAATCACATCGGTTACACATCACATTTTTACATACTGCCATATTAGTGACTGTTGTATTCTGCTACCTTTCCTATCCTCTACTATCCCCCCTCCCCTCCCCTCCCATCTTCTCTCTCTACCCCATATACTGTAATTCATTTCCCTCCATGTTTGTTATCCCATTCCCCTCATAACCTCTTATATGTAATTTTGTATAACAATGAGGGTCTCCTTCCATTTGCATGCAATTTCCCTTTTTTTCTCCCTTTCCCTCCCACTTCATGTCTCTGTTTAATGTTAATCTTTTCCTCCTGCTCTTCCTCCCTGCTCTGTTCTTAGTTGCTCTCATTATATCAAAGAAGACATTTGGCATTTGTTTTTTAGGGATTGGCTAGCTTCACTTAGCATAATCTGCTCTAGTGTCATCCATTTCCCTGCAAATTCCATGATTTTGTCATTTTTTAGTGCTGCGTAATACTCCATGGTGTATAAATGCCACATTTTTTTTATCCATTCATCTATTGAAGGGCATCTGGGTTGGTTCCACAGTCTAGCAATTGTGAATTGTGCTGATATGAACATCAATGTGGCAGTATCCCTGTAGTACGCTCTTATAAGGTCTTCAGGGAATAGTCTGAGAAGGGCAATAGCTGGGTCAAATGGTGTTTCCATTCTCAGCTTTCCCAGGAATCTCCATACTGCTTTCCAAATTGGCCGAACCAATTTGCAGTCCCACCAGCAATGTACAAGAGTACCCTTTTCCCCACATCCTTGCCAGCACTTGTTGTTGTTTGACTTCATAATGGCTGCCAATCTTACTGGAGTGAGATGGTATCTTAGGGTGGTTTTGATTTGCATTTCCTTGACTGCTAGAGATGGTGAGCATTTTTTCATGTACTTGTTGATTGATTGTATGTCCTCCTCTGTGAAGTGTTTCTTCATGTCCTTGGCCCATTTGTTGATTGGGTTATTTGTTTTCTTATTGTCTAATTTTTTGAGTTCTTTGTATATTCTGGATATTAGGGCTCTATCTGAAGTGTGAGGAGTAAAAATTTGTTCCCAGGATGTAGGCTCCCTATTTACCTCTCTTATTGTTTCTCTTGCTGAGAAAAAAAAAAAACTTTTCAGTTTAAGAAAGTCCCATTTGTTGATTCATGTTATTAACTCTTGTGCTATGGGTGTCCTATTAAGGAATTTTGAGCCCGACCCCACAATATGTAGATCGGAGCCAACTTTTTCTTCTATCAGATGCAGAGTCTCTGATTTGATATCTAGCTCCTTGATCCACTTGGAGTTGACTTTTGTGCATGGCGAGAGGAGGGGATTCAGTTTCATTTTGTTGCATATGGATTTCCAGTTTTCCCAACACCATATGTTGAAGATGCTATCCTTTCTTCATTGCATGTTTTTAGCTCCTTTATCAAATATAAGATAGTTGTAGCTTTGTGGATTAGTCTCTGTGTCCTCTATTCTGTACCATTGGTCCACCCGCCTGTTCTGGTACCAGTACCACGCTGTTTTTATTACTATTGCTCTGTAATATAGTTTGAAATCTGGTATCGCTATACCACCTGATTCACACTTCCTGCTTAGAATTGTTTTTGCTATTCTAGGTCTTTTATTTTTCCATATGAATTTCACGATTGCTTTATCTATTTCTACAAGAAATGCCATTGGGATTTTGATTGGCATTGCATTAAACCAATAGAGAACTTTTGGTAATATCACCATTTTGATGATGTTAGTTCTGCCTATCCATGAACAAGGTATATTTTTCCATCTTCTAAGATCCTCTTCTATTTCTCTCTTTAGGGTTCTGTAGTTTTCATAGTATAGGTCTTTCACCTCTTTTGTTAGGTTGATTCCCAAGTATTTTATTTTTTTTGAGGATATTGTGAATGGAGTGTTTTTCCTCATTTCCGTTTCAGAAGTTTTGTCGCTGATATACAGAAATGCCTTTGATTTATGTGTGTTGATTTTATATCCTGCCACTTTGCTGAATTCATTTATTAGTTCTAGTAGTTTTTTTGTAGACCCTTTTGGGTCTTCTAGGTATAGAATCATGTCATCCGCAAATAGTGATAATTTAAGTTCTTCTTTTCCTATTTTTATGCCTTTAATTTCTTTCGTCTGTCTAATTGCTCTGGCCAGTGTTTCAAGAACTATATTGAATAGAAATGGTGATAGGGGGCATCCCTGTCTTGTTCCAGATTTTAGAGGGAATGCCTTCAATTTTTCTCCATTCAGAATGATGCTAGCCTGAGGCTTATCATAGATAGATTTTACAATGTCGAGGTAAGTTCCTGTTATCCGTAGTTTTTCTAATGTTTTGAACATAAAGGGATGCTGTACTTTGTTGAATGCTTTTTCTGCGTCTATCGAGATGATCATATGGTTCTTATCTTTAAGTCTATTGATGTGGTGAATAACATTTATTGATTTCCGTATATTGAACCATCCTTGCATCCCAGGGATGAATCCTACTTGATCATGGTGCACAATTTTTTTGATGTGCCTTTGTATCCGATTTGCCAGAATTTTATTGAGGATTTTTGCATCTAGGTTCATCAGAGATACTGGTCTATAGTTTTCTTTCTTTGAGGTGTCTTTGTCTGGTTTTGGAATCAGGGTGATGTTGGCCTCATAGAATGAATTTGGTAAAGCTCCCTCTTTTTCTATTTCCTGAAATAATTTGAAAAGTATTGGTATTAATTCTTCTTTAAAGGTTTTGTAAAACTCCGCTGTGTACCCATCTGGTCCTGGGCTTTTCTTGGTTGGTAGTCTTTTGATTGCTTCTTCTATTTCATCCATTGATATTGGTCTGTTTAAATTGTGTATATCCTCCTGACTTAGTCTGGGCAAATCATATGACCTAAGAAATTTATCAATGTCTTCACTATCTTCTATTTTATTGGAATATAGGTTTTCAAAATAATTTCTAATTGTCTTCTGTATTTCTGTAGCATCTGTTGTGATATTGCCTTTTTCATCTTGTATGTTAGTAATTTGAGTTCTCTCTCTTCTTCTCTTCATTAGCATGGCTAAGGGTCTGTCGATCTTGTTTATTTTTTCAAAGAACCAACTTTTAGTTTTGTTAATTTTTTCAATAGTTTCTTTTGTTTCAATTTCGTTGATTTCTGCTCTGATTTTAATTAATTCTTGCCTTCTGCTACATTTGCTGTTGTTTTGCTCTTCCTTTTCTAGGGCTTTGAGATGAAGTGTGAGCTCATTTCTTTGTTGGTTTTTCCTTTTTTTGAGGAATGACCTCCAGGCGATGAATTTCCCTCTTAAAACTGCTTTCATTGTGTCCCATTGTGTTGTGTCTGTATTTTCATTTATCTCTAAGAATTTTTTGATTTCCTCCTTTATGTCTTCTGTAACCCATTTATCATTCAGTAACATATCGTTCATTTTCCATGTGATGTAGGATTTTTCCTTCTTTCTTTTATCACTGATTTCCAGTTTCATTCCATTATGATCTGATAAAGTGCATGGTATTATCTCCACCCCTTTATATTTACTGAGGGTTGCCCTATGGCATAATATATGGTCTATTTTTGAGAAGGATCCATGTGCTGCTGAGAAAAAAGTATATCCACTTGATGATGGTTGATATATTCTATATATGTCAGTTAAGTCTAGGTTATTGATTGTGATATTGAGGTCAATAGTTTCTTTATTCAACTTTTGTGTGGAGGATCTGTCCAATGGTGAGAGAGGTGTGTTGAAGTCACCCATGATTATTGTTTTGTGGTCTATTTGATTCTTGAACTTGAGGGGAGTTTGTTTTACGAACGTTGCAGCGCCATTATTTGGTGCACAAATATTGATAATTGTTATGTCTTGTTGGTGAATGGTTCCTTTTAACAGTATATAATGTCCTTCCTTATCCCTTTTGATTAACTTAGTCTTGAAGTCAATTTTATTCGATATGAGAATGGCCACCCCTGCTTGCTTACGAGGACCATGTATATTTTTTCCCAACCTTTTACCTTGAGCCTGTGTATGTCTTTTCCAATCAGATGTGTCTCCTGGAGGCAGGATATTGTTGGATTTGTTTTTTTAATCCATGTTACCAGCCTATGTCGCTTTATTGGAGAGCTTAAGCCATTAATGTTTAGAGTTACTATTGATATATGGTTTGTACTTCCTGCCATGTTTGATTATTTATCTCTTTTTTTTTTCTAATTTAGTTTGTTTCTCCATGATTAGCTTTCCCCCTGTCCTCTGTCTTTACTGAGGCACTTCCCGCTGATGGTTTTGGTTATTGTTTTTCATTTCTTCCTCGTGTAGAGTTTTGCTCAAGATGCTTTGCAATGCTGGTTTTCTGGCTACAAATTCTTTTAGCTTTTGTTTATCATGAAAGATTTTTATTTCATTGTCGTACCTGAAGCTTAATTTTGCTGGATACAGAATTCTTGGTTGGCATCTATTGTCTTTCAGTGTTTGAAATACGTTGTTCCAGGATCTTCTCGCTTTCAGCGTCTGTGATGAAAAATCTGTTGTTAACCTTATTGGTTTACCCCTAAATGTAATCTGCCTCTTTTCTCTTGTAGCTTTTAATATTTTCTCTTTGTTCTGTATATTGGATATCTTCATAACAATGTGTCTTGGCGTTGGTCTACTGTGATTTTGTGTGCTCGGTGTCCTGTATGCATCTACAATTTGTATATCTGTTTCCTTTTTTATTTCTGGAAAGTTTTCTGTAATTATTTCATTCAGCAGGTTACTCATTCCCTTGGTATGAATCTCTGTGCCTTCCTCTATCCCGATGACTCGTAAGTTTGGTTTTTTTAAGTTATCCCAAATCTCTTGGATGTTTTTCTCGTGATTTTTTACCAGCCTATCTGAGTTGGCTAGACTCTTTTCAAGATGATATATTTTGTCTTCATTATCTGACATTCTGGCTTCTACTTGCTCCACTCTGTTAGTGATACTCTCGATTGAGTTTTTAATTTGGTTTATTGTTTCCTTCATTTCTAGAATTATTGTTTGATTTTTTTTATAATCTCTATCTCCTGATAAAGATGCTTAACTTCTTCTTTTATCTGTTTATGTAATTCATTTTCAATGTGATCTTTACGTTTCCTTTCCATCTGTCTAAGGTGTTCCTTGAGTTCTTTATATGGCCATTTTTCTGATGACTCCAGGTCCTCCTGAATGTTTAGGCTGTCCTTCATTGTTTGTACTCCTTTTCTTCCTTGCTTTTTTATGCTCATGATACTTCTTGTTCTGTTTGACTGCTGAGTTACTGTTTACTCTTATAAATTTATTTGATGCTTGGGAGGAGAGGTATTACAAGGGAAGGGAAGAAGTCACTAAAGAGAGTGAGTGTAGGCAGGTAGAATTCAAGAAAGGGGGAATAAGAAAATTGAAAATAAATGAAAAGACAAAAGAAAAAAAGTGAAAAGAAAGAAAGAAAAAACGAAAAAATAAAAATTTAAAACCAAAAAAATTATAATGATAATAAACAAATGGAAATTAAAGTTTAAAAAATAATAGTAATAATAATAGAATGAAAAGAATTAAAAAATTGAAACCATTAATAAGAAAGTTGAAGAACAACAACAACATCAACAACACAAAGTGAAAATAAAATTTAAAAAATACCAATAATAATCATTAAAAATAATAATAATAATAATAATAATAAATGCAGTCATAGAGCTCAATTAACTTCTCTTCCAGTAGGTTGAGCTATGCCCACTGGGCCAGGCTTCTCTTCTTCCCAGACTGTGCGGGTCTCCAATCCTGAGTGCCTGGGGCCTTCTCTTGTGGTTCCTCAAGCCAGGCCCCGCTCACCTGTGACGCTCACCACAATACTGGCTACACGCCGGGTCTGCTGCTCCTGGGAGCCCTGTTTCCATGGATGCCTGGGCACACCCTTTCTGTTTGCCTCCCTCAGACCCTAAGTTTGTAGGGCTTGGGGCTGAGGACCCCCAGCGAATTTGTTTGCCCTCAGGTAGCAACTCCCTTGGTAGCTGGTGCAAGGGACCTCTGTTGTCAGCAGAGGGATACCCTGGGTCTGACTATCGTGCTCAGTTGGCTTTTACCTCTGTGAGTTCAGGTGGGCCGACTAGTTATTTCAGCGGGATCATTAGTGCTGAGTCACGAGAAGCAGGCGAACCAGAACTAGAATGCAGCCAATCCGGGCTCGGTGTGTTCTGAGAGGGGCAGACTGTTCGCCCGGGATCCCCTTCAGCTCAACAGTGCCTAGCGGTCCTGAGCAAACAGTATTTTTTTTTTTAAAGAGAGAGTGAGAGAGGAGAGAGAGAGAGAGAGAGAGAGAGAGAGAGAGAGAGAATTTTTAATATTTATTTTTTAGTTCTCGGTGGACACAACATCTTTGTTGGTATGTGGTGCTGAGGCTCAAACCCGGGCCGCACGCATGCCAGGCGAGCGCGCTACCGCTTGAGCCACATCCCCAGCCCCGAGCGAACAGTATTTTGACAGTTTACTTCTCCCTATGCCCGCGCAGCTGAAGGGGTTAGAGACTTGATCTCTCCGCGTCGCCGCCATGTTGGGTCACTTAGATTTTAAATTGTCACTCATCTTATCAGCTGTTCCATTTAACTCAGCAGCTCACTTGCGCAGTGAAGAGTCTGCTCTATGGTGCTCCGCGGGAAGCGGCGGCGGCGGCGCAGTGGCAGCACAGCTGTGGCCTTCGGGACCCCCGGGGAGGGGGTGCAGGCTGGGGGAGGGGAGGCAGCGCCTCGGGGCCGCGTGGGCCGGGTACTGGACATACGGGAGAGCGAGCGGGGTGTGGGAAAGAAATTGAGATCTAGATTTAGGGACTGAGCGTGGGAGGAGAGATGGCGGGGGAGAAGCAAAGCGGAAAGGCGGAGAGGAGAAGGAGAAGGGGCCGAGGGAGCCGGGCAGCTCGGGGGCTGCAGCCTTACTGCTCGCGCTGAAGTCGTGATGGACTCACTCCACCTTGGCTGGAGTCGTGGCGGATTCACTCCACGTAGGCCCCTTTCTTGACACGGTGCTGAGTCTTTGTCGACAGATCTCCTTTAATGATCTTTACTTCATCTTTTAAGACGCGGCAACATACGCTGCGGGTGCGGCGGCGTGGAGCATGGAGCAAGCAGAATGTATTTTGACATATAATACATACATGGAATGTACATACATCAATCATATTGTCTATTCTATTCTGCTGCCCTTCCTATCCTCCCTACTCCTCCCCTCCCCTCCCATCCTTTCTCTCTATCCAATCTAATGTGACACAGTTTTTTTTCTTTTTCTCCTCACAACATCATCCATGTATTCTGTATAACCATGAGGTTCTCCTTCCATCTTCCGTGCAACTCCCCTTCTCCCTCTTTTTCCCTCCCACCTCTCTTCCCTATTTAGTGGTAGTCTTCTTCTCATGCTCTTCCTCCCTATCCCATTTTGAGTCACCCCCCTTATATCAGAGAAGACATTCGGTGTTTGTTTTTTAGGGATTGGCTAACTTCACTTAGCATAATCTGCTCTAATGCCATCCATTTGCCTGCAAATGCCATGATCTTGTTATTTTTTAGTGCTGAGTAATATTCCATTGTGTATAAATGCCACATTTTTAATCCATTCATCTATTGAAGGGCATCTAGGTTGGTTCCACATTCTAGCTATTGTGAATTGTGCTGCTATAAACATTGATGTGGCTGTGTCTCTGTAGTATTCTCTTTTTAGGTTTTTCGGGTATAGTAGTCCAAGAAGGGGAATAGCTGGGTCAAATGGTGGTTCCATTCCCAGCTTTCCAAGGAATCTCCATACTGCTTTCCAAATTGGCTGCACCAATTTGCAGTCCCACCAGCAGTGTGTGAGTACACCTTGTTCCCCAAGAACAGAGATTTTTTTGGCTCACAGTCCTGAAGGCTGGGAAATCCAGGAGCAGGGTGGGAATCTGGCGAGGCCCTTCTTGCTGTGTTCTAACATGGTGAAGGGCAAGCAAACGTGCGTGAGGAGAGGAAATTGGGCTTTTATCAGGAGACATCCTCATAGTAAATAACCCACACCTGCAACAATAGCATGAACCCCCCTGAGGCGGAGTCCTCCTGACCTCCTCACCTCTCAAGGGCCCACCTCTCAACCCTGTTACGATGCCAACTAAATTTCAAAATGAGTTTTGGAGAGGATGCTCAAACCACAGCTAAGAGATACTATTTCTTCATTCATAAGATTCATAAGATTGATGGAGTTTAACAAGGTTTAATAAACTTGTAGTGGGTTGAATGGTGAACTCCGAAAATATGTCCAAGTCCTAACCCCTGGAACCTGTGCAGGTGACCTTATTTGGGAAAAGGATTTTTTTTTGTAATTAAGATAATAATTTTAAGATGAGACAATCCTGAATTATCCAAGCAGGCCCCAAATCCAATGACGAGTATTCCTATCAGAGTGAGGCAGATGGAGATTATGCAGACAGAAGATGAGAACCTGCAAGGAAATCAGAGATGGAGGGATTCAGGACTTGGAAGGCAAAAAATTCCCTGGGGGGGCCTCCAGAGGGAGGAAAGCCTGGCTCTCCCCCCTTCCCCACCTCCAACTTGGACTTCGCTCCTCTGGGACCTTGTCATATAAGTACAAGTTTGTTCATTGACACCTTATTTGTAGCAATAAACTGGAAACAATCTAAACATGTTGGTCTTTATGTTAAATGAACTGAACTCCAGAGTTCAATAAAAACTTAACTCTCAGCTAGGAATGGTGGGGTATGACTGTAATCCCAGTGACTCTGGAGGCTGAGGAAGGAGGATCACAAGGTTATCCTCAGTAACACAGCCAGGCCCTAAGCAACTTAGCGGAGACTCTGTCTCAAAATTAAAAATAGAGTTGGGGATGTGGCTCAGTGGTTAAGTGCCCCTGGGTCCAATCCCAGTACCAGAACAAAACAACAACTTAACTCTCGTTTTCTTTTCCTTCTGGGCTAGCTCTTTTCCACAGCTAGATGAAATGGCAAGTTACTCTCATACTTTTCTCCAGATATTTAAAACAATAAAAAGACTATTGGTAGTTTTAATGATAAGATTGCTCCTATTGTGTTAACTTAATATCTAGTTCAGGCTAATATTAAAATTGTCATATTCTTATCCTAATCAAGGACCTCCCCTACGCTCATCCAAGTTTTGGGGCAGGGGGCAGGGGGCAGGGGACATGGAAGGCTGCCATTTTTCTTCCCTAGCTCCTCTCTTCCCAGACCATGTGGAGTCTGCCAAACTCCTCCAGGGAATGTGTGGGAGGAAGAGAGGTTAAGTAGGAAAGGCCTCAGCTGTTTGTTGCAGAGGAATCTGCAATGGTAGGTGTCAGAGTATGCAAGCCCTGTTTATAATGACTGCAGCGTCAATCAGCATGCTCTCTTGTCCTCCCATCAAATCAGACTGACTTAACAGGAAAAGCTGGTTTCTCCCCCAAGTCATTGGCAACTCCCTCCCACTCCTCAGGAGAGCACTACACTACACTACTCTGCACTACACAGTCTTTTAGAGCCCCACTTCCTCTAGACTGTGGCTTCTCCTCTTGGTGGGCAAAGAGAAAAAAAAAAGCACAGAGGACCCCATAGGTAGTGCTTTGGAGCCAGTTAGAAGGTGTCTGTCACATTACTTGTGTGCATGCTCCATTGGTTGTGACTCAGTCACCAGGTCCCCACCCACCAGCAGACAACACAGCTGGGAAATATAGTCTATGCACCATGGAGTTGGGATGCACAGCATTGTCTCCACTGTATGCAGATTCCCAGAGGTGACTGGTGGTAGGGTGCATTCACGGACCCACCAGAAGTGCCCCATGTGATTGTGGCTTCCTTAATGTAGACAGTTCCCCCCATCTGGCTAGCTATTTCAAACTCTTCCAAAGCCTGGGCACATCTGCCCTGCACTCTTGCTGTTGGAGTCACAGCACCCTTCCAGAGAGTCCTTTAGTGGAGTTCAAGATGGCTCCAAGCAAAGTCGTCCCAAGGTGCTCCCAGCTGGTCCACCTCTGCTCCTCTCAGTGAAGGGTTTGCTACCGGTGTGGGCCTTTCGACTTGGCCACCTTGGGCTACTCCACCAGTCACCTGCCTGCAGGATTTGTCAGAAGTGGGTCAGTTACCAATCCTCAGGCTCCTGTGACTCCATAGGCACAGGCCAGGCCCTCAGATGTGGCTTGAGGTGGGAAAGTGGCCCCTCTTCTTTGCACCGATCACAGGAAGACAATCCGCAACACAGGCAGCTTTCTTAGGAAGACCCTCCACCTTGACCCTGAGAGATCATCCACAGGACACCACCAAACAGGGTTTTAAAAAGATCCTTACAAGCCTTGCCTAGATGGTCTAGCGTCTCACTTTGAAATGTGGAAGTTCTGGACACACTGTTTGACTTATGTATCTTTTCCATACAAATTTTTCTTGTGTCTTCAAAAAGGGTGACCTAAGTGACATTCTTTTGACCCTCAATCAAACAACAACAAAAAATCTTATTCTACTCCTTTTCATAGAACTTTGATTCTGTTTTCAGTTTTGCAATTACAGAGTGGCTAAGGACAAGTTATGTTAAAGGTTTGAGCCTTAGTTTCTTTACCAATAAAAGGGACAAATAGCATGCAACTCACAGGTCAAGGTGGAGGTTAAGTGAAGGATTTTCTGTAAAAGCACCTCAGAACACATTCAGAGTAAATGTTCAGTAGAGCAGATGTATCTTTGCTTCTATTTTAGAACAGAGATAACCAAGCTATTTCCAACTGCAAATGAATAGATAAAATAATTTGTTTATGATTAAGAAATATTAGCAAGAGGATAATCCTAGCAAGAGGATAATTTGCTAAAAACCAGACCCAAACTTTCCCTTTCCTGATCCTGGGTTGAATGCTCTTCTTTTGTAGGCAATGGACCACTTATTTAAGGTAAACTAAAAGCTAAGAACAAAAGTTAAGTTTATATTTTGCTTACTTTCAAGCACCCCCAAACCCGGTCCTGTATAAACAACATCAAATTATAAAGTCCATCTATTTCTCCCTGAGAATGTCTTTTCTGAACATGAAGTATCCTGGGTAGACTGGTGACAGGATCTGAAACAAAACAAAGAAAATAGATCTAGCATGCAACGGGCACTTGGGTTCCTTGTCAGTGTTTGGATAAGCTGTGGCATATCCAGAGACTTGCCAGGTTTGCATACATGAGGATAGTGCAGTGGGTGGTCCTGGTGAGTTAAGCAACCCCTGGATGTGTAGTTCATACACTGAAATCACAAGTCAAACCAAAAGGCTTACTGTGATCTTCTGGGTGGTTTCTCTCACACTATTTTATGTTCAAAGCATCTTCTTTTGCTGAGAAATTGGATGTGTCTGAAAAATGGATAGATCTGTTAATTTCAGGAATCAGGGATGGGAATTTCATCTGTTTCAGATTCCACTGGCTTGAATGGCAATTATTAAGAATACAAGTAACAACAAATGTTGGCAAGGATGTGGGGAAAAAGGTACACTCACATTGCTGGTAAGACCACAAATTGGTGCAAACACTCATAAAACTTGGAATGGAACCATCATTTGACCCAGCTATCCCACTTGGTTTATACCCAAAGGACTTAAAATCAGCACCCTACAATGATGCAGACACATCAATGTTGATAGCAGCTCAATTCACAATAGCTAAACTGTGGAACTAACCTAGGTGTCCTCTAATAGGTGAAAGATTAAGAAATGGAATATAACTCAGCCATAAAGAAGAATGAAATTATAGATTTGCTGGTACATGGATGGAACTGGAGAATATCAATCTAGGTGAAATAAGCCAATCCCCCAAAAATAAAGGCTGGATGTTCTCTCTGACATGCAGATGCTAGCTCACAATAAGGGGTGAGGAGGGAAAAATAGAATTTCATTGGATTAGACAAAGGTGAAGGGAGGATAAAGGGGATAAGCTTGGGGAAGACAGTAGAATGAATCACTTTCCTATGTTCATATATGAATACACGAAATTCCACATCATGTACAACCATAAGAATAGAAGTTATACTCCATGTATGTATAATATGTCAAAATACACTCTACTGTCATGCGTATTTTTAAAAATTAAAAAACAAATCCTATTCCTCTAGCTTGAATTAAGCTCCTGCCATGTGCTAGGACTCTCAAAAGTTCTGAACATACTTTAGAAGTAAGACAAAGGAGATAGGCAGATTGGACTCAAGGAGAGCCTTTATCTTTGATAAAGATGAGCAGTATGTCTGAAGGTAAGTGGATTTTATAATTCTGAACCCCCAAATTAGATGCACCTCCCCTGATCCAGGTATCAAAGAACCAAATCCATATTCCCACTTAAGGGAGGGTGTCTGTAGTGTGCAGGGCACAAAGAAGCAGTCAGAAAGAGGAAGAGCCAAGCTGAGCATGTGTGTTAGTTTCTCCCCATTCACCAATTCACTATGTCCTTCTCCGACTGCTAGATTGAAACGAGTAAGAGGGACAGGGACAGGCCAGTGTCCTCAAGCAGTGGAGGGGGACAGCAAGGGTGAGGGAGAAGCGCTGAGGGTGCTGAGGGAGGACAAGGGACAGCATGTGTGAAGTCAGCAAGCAGGCTCTCCAGCCAGCCACCTCTGCCTCCTGGTCCAGCCAAGACCAAGCCTGGCAACAGGTCTCAGCTCTGAATCCTTCACATGCCCCAGGGAGCCCCTACCCATCTCTCAGAGCTGTCTATCAGAGCTGCCTCCTACTGAGGAGCTTCTGGGTCTTCCCAGCAACCTTGCTGGTTTGTGTAAGGAACTTTCTTTAGTTACTATTTAGATTATGAGGAAAAGGAAACCCAGACAGTCTTCGATGAAAACTGGCCCATACCATACGCCTGCATGTAGTCTCCAACTGCCAAGTTCATTGCATGCTATTTTAAGTTTTGAACCAAGAACACCAAGTGAGGAGTGTTTGAAACTGAGTCATATTATTGGCAGTTTTCTAGGAAAAAAAAATACCACACATATCTAAGGCTAAAGGATGAAACACAAATTTCCTCCAGTTACCCTGGTTCCTGTCCTTCCATAGTGTTAATTTTGACTCCCACTGGATTCTGTGAGTGGCCCTTAACTCCTAACCTAGTCCTGTCCTTGTGTCAGCTGGTTTGAGCGGCATTTCTGTTTCTTGTGACTGAGACACTGGTGAAGACAGAGGCCACGTGGCTTTTTCAAAGTTATACACACACAATGACACAACTATGACTTGAACCTAATGTTCTGTTTCCAAGTCCTGATGCACACTGCACCCTACCCACAGCCTCTCAGCATGAAGGTCCCAGGCTGCAATTGCCCGTTTACTGATTTTTGGCAGCTGCCCACATTGCCAGGCTGGGCCATGGTCAGAGTCAGAAGCCCATGGGCTTTAGAGTTAGCCACACCTGGGTATGAATCCCGGTTGGCCATTCTTCAGCTGTATGACTTGGTACTGTCGCTTTGCCAATGCTTGAGATTCAGTTTCTTAGAAGGTAAAATGCTGATAACATGGCACTTCCCTGATGGGGTAACTGTAAAGTTAATAAGCAGATGTCTGGGAAATGTTTGACAGAGTGCTTACCATATAGAAACTGTGAAAAAATATTAGCAAAAATATATGGTCAATCCTAATTATTTGCAGATTGCTTATCTGTGAAATCATCTACTCACAAAAATTCAACCCCAAATTAGTCCTCGTGGTGCTTTTAATCACCCAGCCTGTAAGTTCCCAGCTGAGGTGGTACAAGGAGAGTCTCTGCCTGCAGATTTCAGCCACACACTGTAAGTGTCCTTTTCTTGGACTGTGTTTTTCATATTTTTGTTCATCTTGTTGGTGATTTTGCTTTTTAAAAGCACACCGCACACAAAGGCTGTGATGTGCCTTAGAGAGAAAATATGGGTGTTAGATAAGATTGGTTCAGGTCCGAGTTCAACTGCTCTTGGCCACGAGTTCCATGTTAATGATCAACAGTGCATGTTAAATAAGGTGCCTTTAAGCAGAAGCACACAGAAAACAAGATGAAAATGTGAGGAGAGGCCTGGAGGAATCTAACCCTGTATCTCCTGGAGGCACAGCAGTGTTTGCTAATTCACAGTTCATGGCAATGTTACGGAATGTAACCACAGTGAATACTGAGAACAAACTGTAATAACAGCAAAAACAACAATATACCAATGGTTATTTGTTTTCATTAATGACACAATAACCAGAACTGTTATTATTGATGAGGTAGGACAATGGAGCATTGACTTCCAGTCCCCAGGTCTCAAGATCACCAGGACTCTATTTAGTCACTGCACCTTATTCAGCCCTTTCTTAGATTGAAGTGATCTGGCAAGCTTTCATTTCAGACCCTCCAAACATCCATTGCAGGCTGAGGTCAACTGGCTTTGATGAAGGGCTGTAAGATGTCATTTTTATCATGATTTGTTTGGCTGCTAATGGGAGATGTTCACATGATGAAAGGGTTAGGGGAAATCATTTCTGGGAGAAAACACCAACAAAATCAGCGTCATTTTCCTCCATGAAAGGGGAATAAGCATTAGGAGAGCTTTCCCATAAGTGGAAGAACACTCTGGGACAGTCAGGCATAAGTAGCTACTGTCTCTTTTTGGTTGAGCTATTGGTACAATGAAGATTGTTTCTGGAGTTGAAATTTCTAGAATATTCCATGAATTCCAAGTTAATAATGAGTCCTGAGCTACTTTTTTCCCCTTTAAATTGACTCTGCTATTTTCTATTGGCAATAAGAACAACACATGTTCATGTTTTTTTTTTAAAAAAAATTCAAACAATGCAGAAAAATGTACAGAAAAAAGTTAAGTTTGCCTGTAAACCTGTCACCCAGAGATGACTTATTAATATTGTGATGAATGGTCTTCCAGAACTATTTTTTTTCTATAAAATTCCTCTTACAGAGGAATCCATGAAACAAATCTTCAAATTTCATCTGACACCTTTGGCGTGAGCTCATAATATGGTTTTGTTCCCCTGGAAACAAAGGAGCAAGCTGCTCCAGCCAAAGACTGAGCCTCTTTTCTTTAATGACAGAAAATCATCTACAAATCTCTGGAGTGCTTGTTTAGCTATCTTGTATGTTGGTTGTGTACACACACACATACACACACACACACACACACACACACACATTTTTATATTTATTTCTCTGTCTTTAAACTAGAGAGAAATTTCTTTTCAACCCAAGTAGGAAAAAGGAAGCTGTAAGTGAGTTTTTTCATTGGTCCATTATTGCTACCCTGGAGCAGAATCCTTTTCTATTTGTTCAGAATAACTTATGCAGGGAGAGGGAGCCTACTTCTTATCTCCAATCCCAACCAAGAATACCAGCTCAAGCCCAAGGATCATGGGGGAAAATAGATTCCCATCTTCAGGCAGGGACTGAAACAATACGGGGAAAAAAATCACAGTAACCAATAATCGCGTAGCATTTACTATGTACTGGGTGCTGCCTTAAGGCCTTTGGGCATCAACTTTCTAAAACCTATCAGCGAACCAAAGAGGTTGAAAACATTTCATAAGTGAGGAAATAAAGGCACAGAGGGTTAAGGGGATTTCCTCAAGATCTCAAAGCTGGTAAGTGACAGAGTGGAGCTTAGAAGCATGGTCTGTGGGGGCTGGGGATGTGGCTCAAGCGGTAGCACCCTCGCCTGGCATGCGTGCGGCCCGGGTTTGATCCTCAGCACCACATACAAACAAAGATGTTGTGTCCGCCGAAAACTAAAAAATAAATATTAAAAATAAGAAGCATGGTCTGTGGTTCCAGAGTCTATGCATGCAACCATCATGCAACCATCATCCAAACAGACTCTTAGCAACTGGTGTTTTGGGGTGTTGCATTGATAGAGAATACAAGGCTTGAGAAACTCCAGTATAAAAGGCATATGAAACCCTTGAGTAAGTCTTGAAGATTGCTTATCGGAAGAGTAGCAGATGAGAAGAGGCGTAGGGAACACGGAGAGGTGGGAAGACTCCTGAGCAATGGTGTTGAGGGATGGGCGTGTGAGTGTTCCAGGTACAGTACTTCTGAGCTGGGTGCATTTGGAAACATGACTTCACGTCTCTAAGCCTCCACTTGCTCATTTGCCAGACCAGGCTGGCGATGCTCATCTCACAGGGTTGCTGACGAGATGAGACACTTCCTGGCCTCCTGTCTCCTGCACTCTGCCTTCTTGCTTTCTGGTGCCTAGGGAAACAGGTGCAGCCACCGTGTCCAATTGCTTCCTGCTCGCCCACATGCAGAACTCAATTTACTTTTTAGTTTTCTCCAAAGAATGTGCTGCACAGAAGCGGTTATAAGTAACGTAGATTATACTGAAGATTATGCAAGGGCGATGATAAAGAGCTTTACCTATCACCCCCATAGCGAACATCTTAATGCTTCCTTCCCCAACTCTCTGCTAAGTAAGCTGCCATAGGAGTGGGTGGGTTGTGGGGCTGTTTGAATGCCAGATCCCTCTTCCTTTGTTTGTCCCAAATCCACAAATCTACAGTTTTAGATTCCTCCTTCTCTTTGTAAGATCTTATTCCCCAAGCAATTCCATGCAATCATATTACTTGGGCTCTAAGCCAGCTCTGAATTCTATACTCACGTATGCAAACTTGACACACTATTTAGCAACTAAGTCCTCCATAAAGGGTCACACTCTCTAGGATACTTATTTTGCATAAAAATTCTCCCAAACTCATGGGTTTCACATAACTGCAAGCATACATCACCTTGGGGTGACTGCACCCAGCCTGATGGTTCCTCTGGCCACAGGCTTCAGTGGGAAGCATCGCAGTCAGCAGGAGACGGGAATGTTGGCAAAGGTGTTGGCTCTCTGCTTGGAGATGGACAGGAGAAACTTAGTTACTTCTTGGTGGTCTCTCCATGTGCCCACCCAGGTTTTTCACCCCATGAGAACTCAGCTCCAGGGGCGAGGATTTCAAACACTGAAATCGGAAGCTTCAGCTCCTGTAAGGCACAGCCTTGGTCATTCTATGTAAAAGCTTCCACCACTTTCCATTGGTCAAAGCTGGAGCTAGCTCACATTTAGGGGAAGGGGAGGCAAGGAATTGGAGTCCTCTTTAACCCATCACACCATTGTTCTGAAAAAGTGTTGTAAATAGCAATACCTTTTCAGTTCCCTACTCAAAGTACTTGACATACAAATGCCAGAATGAGATTTTCTAAACTTTTCTGTTTCTTGTAATGAAATGTGGACACTGGACAGTTGATAATGGGGGATGCCAAGGACAGAAAATACTGACCAAGAAAAGACCTAGATTTTCACATCCATAAAATCTCAGATCACTGCCTTCAGGACAATTAAGAGCATGTCTACCAGATAGCGTCTTTATCTCCTCTCCACCTAGGGCATATCGCTCATCCCCTGCAGTGGGTCAAAGATGAAGGAGTCCACCCAGCATCTGCTGCGCTCCCAGGCTCAGGACCACTAACTCCTCAGCTCATCACTGTGCCAGGACTGAACAATTTTTCTTTTCTTATTTATTTATTTTTTTGCAGATTAAGTTTATTAATATCTGAATGCTATGTTTTAATCTGACAGGAAATCAAAGGCATTATATTTTATATTGCCAGAAAAAGCAGTTGTCAGACCCTGGCTACCATGAATCCAAATCCAAATGGTTTCCGGTAGCTGTAATAAAAAGGAATAAAGAGGATTCTTTTGAACTGCCCCATGTCTGCCTCCACTTTAGCAATAATACATTCAGCAATAACCTTGTAAACAGAGCTGAGGGAGCTGGAGGAAAAATCTACTTCGTGACTGGAGTCATTCCTCTTTCTAATTAAAAGAATCTCATAAGTCTAGACATAGATTACTTAAATTCCTCTAAAAGACAGAAAGTAATTTGGACAATCAAAATAATTAAACTTTCCAAATATATAAGAGCAATTCTTAAGAGACTGGGGGAAACGAAAGCTCATCCCCTTAGAAATGCCAATAATCTTCTAGAGTAGAGCAGAGTTCCAGGGGATTCTGAGAGCCTGGAAAAAGTTTTATTTAGGACTGAAATTGTGATTCCTAACGACCATCCAAATAGATTTTATTCCCCTGACTTTAGCCTTATGTGTGTGTGTTTGTGTGTGTGTGTGTGTGTGTGTGTGTGTGTGTGGATTTTAAAGGGGGCAAACAACACCATGGGGTGATCAGTCAAATTGTTCATAGGTTTGACGTAAGAAAGACTGGATTTTTAAGTAGTTGAATCTATCGATCGGTTCCTTTGTGATCTCTTCTATTGCTTTTATGCTCCAAAAGTCCTCCTTAGTCCTAAGATTGGTTCAGTATTCACCTATATCTTCCGCAGTTCCTTTTGTACAGGTTAATTCTTTAACTCATTAATTGCTAGAATCTGTTTTAAAGGATAGATGTGAACATTCATTGTATTTTTGGATGGCCAGCAATTCTGATGCATCCTATGAGTGGGAGAAGGGGGTGTCCAACCACCTTGTGAGTTTAACTTCCCATATAGTAGAAGCCCAAAACCAGAATCCCAGCTGCCTTTGTAAATAGTACACAATTATGTAACCAAAGTCCCACTGATCAGTGGGTTTCAGGTGCCATCTCAATGGGAACCAGTGATGAGCAGGATTAGGGGCCTCAAGAGGTCCAGTGAGAGGAGGGTGGTGGCACAGACCTACAGATTTGGAGGCAGTGATGGCCAAGGTTCTGTGGCACCGCCCTTTGCCTGGCTGGAGCAGCGAGTTCCTTTGGTATGTGGGTGGCAGAGGTAGGGGTGTACGTGGGGACAGTAGATTTCCACTAGAGCTGGTCTGTCTATAATCTGGCATTGTCCCTAGATGTCCTCAGATGTGATTCCTGTCCTTTTTAGAGAGTTCAAGGCTACCATATACTTTAATTCTTTAATCATTTCCTTTCCCACTTCTATGAACTGGAAGGTTTCTGTTGTCTGCAACCAAGAACACAAAGACTAATTCAAGTCTGCTGTGAGGGAAGGATACAATTTATTTTTTCCAGATAGCTAATCAATTGCTCAATATGAATTGTTGAATAATAATAATAATAATCCATATTTCCCCCAATTAACTTGAAATCCCATTTTATTTTCTTAAATACACCAGGTTGGTTTTGGTGCTCTCGATTCTGTTTGATTGATCAGCAGTCAGTAAAATTACCTGGGAAAGGAAGGAAAGCAGACAACCACAAACCTTATTCTGGGCTGTGACCAGTGAATCTCTGCTTTCTGATTCCAACCGCAGATAATTGTGTTCTTGCCTTGACTGCTATTCATATCGTTTAAGGTAATATGATTTTTACATTCTGAGTCACCCCTCTAATTTTTTCCTTAAACAAAGCCAACTGAGGAGATGTCTAACCCTCTCCATACCCAAGCCAAGAAAACATTCTGAAGACGATTGGAGAATTCTGTCATTTAACAGTTTGAGGCTACCAAATAAAAATTTGGATGACAAACAGAATTTTCCCATCTTATTTTAGAGGATGAGAGTTAGGGACAGCTCTCTCTCTCTCTCTCTCTCTCTCTCTCTCTCTCTCTCTCTCTCTCTCTCTCTCTCCCCTCTCTCTCTCTCTGTTTTAGGAAGTGCAGGAATTAAGCAACAGAAACGTTTAACCCATCATCTTATGATAAAGTAGACAGTGGTCAGCATTGATGTCCAGGTGTTACTATATGGACTCTGCCTCCAAGCTTCAAGCTTCGGAGGTCAACAGTCTTAATCGGGGTGGGGCTCATAACAACCAGGTTCAAATGCCAGTTGTTCCATTCACTGACTGTGATGTGGGCCTACAGATGACAGCCACATGGGCTTCCAGGTCATACAAGGTGTATGAGTTTCCTAGGGCAACTGTAAAAAAAATTACCACAATCTTGGTGGCTCAAAAACAACAGAAATTTATCCTTTCACAGGTATAGAGGCCAGAAATCTGAAACCAAGTTTTGATGGATCAGTTTATTCTGAAACTTCTAAGAGGATTTGTTCCATGCCTCTCTCTCAGCCTCCAGGGGAGGTCAGCAATTCTTGGCCTTCCTTGGCTTGGAGGCGCAGCCCTCCAGTCTCTGCTACAGCTTCACATTACAGTCCACTCTGTGTGTCTCTGTGTCCTCACCAGTTCTGATAAGGACATCAGATGTCACAGAGAAGTCTGTCGTAAGTGGAGAATGATCTTTTCTCAAGACCTTTAGCTTAATTACATCTGCAAAAGGCCTATTTCTAACTAAGGTCCCATTCTGATCACATAAATTTTGGAAAACACTCTTCAATCCTTTACAGGGAGCAAGGGGACAGTGAATCCTGGAGTAGGGCTGAGGTCAGTCTCTGATTCTGTATTCTGTAAGGATGCCTGGGAGCCCCAGAAAAGACATGGGTCAGAACCAGGGAATTAAATGAGGAAGCAAGAGACCCAGCTCATCCCAGAAGAGCAGAACAAGAGTGAGAGATGGGGATGTCAACAAAGCTAGCAGGAAGAGCCGGGACACTTGGGAAGTAGGAAATAACCAAAGGACCCAGGGAGGTTGGACAGAAGAGACGGTTTCCTGCCCTGACTACCTACATTGCCCTTCTGCTTCTGTAAGAATTGATTCTGGGTCATTTGGATGGGGTCCCAGCCTCTGGCTCCACAGGAGAGTCCTTAAGTTGATGCTGACCAGACAGTCGGTTCCCACCCATCAGCAGATGGAGTCTGGAATTTGTTTTGCAGAATAGATATCTGTTGTGCCCAGGGAAGCTTGACTCTCCAGGGCAGCGTCCAGGCCAGTCTGTAAGCCATGTCCGTGCTCGCTCCATTCCCAATGTTCATCAATCCCGATGTTCACCAGGATTCTCTACTTGGAGTGCAACCTCGGCTCATCTACTGGCCAGGGTACCACTCCACTGCGGCCGGGGGCTGCTCCAGAATGCCTGGCCTGCTTTTGCTACTAACATACACTTGCCCTCTTCTGGTTCTTCTCTGAAGGATGGCTTCCTCATCCACTTTCCATCCTTGTGCTACCAGTGGCTTTAACTGCACTCTAGTTCTCAGGTGGGCTTGTGACTTGGGTGCGGCCAAGCAGCTAAATTTCCCTCACACTACTGATGAAGCATGCCACCAGTCAGAGTCAATGAGCCATAACTAGGCTTCTCCTGGGACTTCCTGGAGAGAGAGGTATGCACTGTTTCCTGATGATTGTGAACATGGGGGATGTAGCTCTGGAGCTGCTAGTAGCCATCTTGCTTCTGAGGTGAAAGAACAGACCAAACATATAGAAAGGTGGAGTTCAGAGATGGAAACGGGCTCCTAAGGACTTCAATTGAATCTCTGGATCAAATGTTGAAAGTCAGAATATTGCCAGAAATTTCCAATTTCTTGAGGTAATAAATTCCCTTTTTGCTTAAGGTAATTTGACTTTGTTTCTATTTCTTGAAATTAAAAATTCTCATTAATGCTCACTCAAAATGTGATGGATCCTATTCACCCTAGAACCCTGCCAATGCCTGCCCTCTGGGATCACTGATGCCCAGTTTCTTGCAGTTGTGCTTTTACGCTGGACCCCAGTATTACTTGGGATTATCTGGATTTGATGGTCAATCATTACCTTTAGCTACCCAGAATCTGCATATCCCACCATTTCTATTCAAATGGATCCCTCTTTGACTCCAGATCATTATGGCATGAATACCTGGCCCAGGCTTCCTTTCTGTTTTGGTGGGTTTGGGGATTGATTCCAGTGCCTTGTACATACTTGGTAAGCTCTCTACCTGAGCTCCATCCCCTCTCCTATGACCAAGGGCTTGAGAATCAGTTCTTCCACCCAGAGAATGGTACAGGAACGGAGGGACAATATTCATAGCAGAAATAATAGTTTGAATCCAGTGGATACATTAACCGTGGTAGCGTGGTCAGAAAGTTCCTGAGGTGTGGTCTTGTCTATGTTTCTGCTAACCTGGGTTTCTACCGCTTTTTTTCCCAATTGGTTCTTTAAATCTTCCATCCTTTCTGTTAGAAACACAACACTGTCTTAATGACTCCTTACCTTTCTGCCCAGGTTTTGCAACCAGACACTCTGCTGATACACTTGGATGTGCACAGTAGTCCCCATGAAGCCATGAATACCATGGCCCATTGGACACTGCTTTTTGTATGGAAGGTGGGGGAACTCAGGAAGAAGCAATCAAGAGCAGTGATGAACAATTTTTTCTTCCTAAATTGAAGTGAAGCCAGAAATATGCACTACTCACAGGAAGCCCAGTGAGTCTGCTTAACAAGCCACCTAAACCCTGTGTCCTTTGCTTTCCTCATATGTACAGTAGATATGATAATGTGAACCTGCAAGATTTAGCAAGAACGAAACCCCCCACTAGGTTGCATGTCCTATGGGAACTTGCACATGTATATCATGCTCACTGTGGTATTCTTAATGCCATCAGTGCCTAGAACCTGTCAGCACTCTGTAAATCATTCCTAAATAACTTAAAATTTAATAAAATAGTGTTTATAAATCAATTAATGCTATGATTAAATGTTTATGCCTCTCCCAAAATTCATGCAGAAATCGTGAGAAGATAGCCATCTATGAACCAGGAAGCCGACCTTCTGCATGCCCAAAGCTTCTGGCACCTTGATCTTGGAATTCTCATCCTTCAGAACTATGAGAAACAAGAGTTTGTTGTTTATAAGCCTCCCAGCCTAGAGTGTTTTGTTATAACAACCCAAGTGGATGAAGACAGATCCCCTTTGTGAATCCAGTATCATGAATCTCCATCAGGGAAAAAATGTGCACTCCCCAACAAAAGAAAATGTGCACACAATTTTAGAAAGTTCATGAACTTGGTAAGACCCAGTCAAACTACAGGTTAAGAACCAATGTGACAACATCCTTAAACTATGGAGTCAAATAACACTTGTTACAGCAGACTCAGCACACTAAGACTGTTGTCCCACTATAGAGAGTAACTCTGATTATAACAAGATTATAAGGATTATGATGTTCAGCTCCAGGATTATCACTCAAGTGTGGTAGGTCTCCAGGGTCACGTTATCATTGGAAAAATATTCCTAGTTTGGAGGAGCATCAGAAAAGTCAGACTTTTTCTCTGGATTTTCTAGACGACAGTGATTTAAGTGTTTATATTAGTTAGGATGAGTAACTCTAGCTGCTGTAACACATGCCAGTGGCTCAACAAAAACACAAAACAACATCAACAACAACAAAGCCCACACATTTATTTCTAGTTTACACAAAGTTCAATATAGGTTAGATGACAATTGCCTTCCATTGTGACTCAGGGACCTAAGCTCTGTCCACCACATGACCCCTTTATCTTTAGAGACCTTTTGTTTATAGAGAACAAAATAGCATGGAAAATGGCACAGTAGATGGGGGGTGTTTCCAAAGAAATAGAACTAATGTGAATGTTTACACAAATAGACAATGATCTATTTTAAGGAACTGTCTCAAGCAATAAGATTCCAGAGTCTGTATGCTACAGTTTGGATTTTAAATGTTCCCCCAAAATCCCATGTGTAAAAGGGTTGGTCTTCAGGGTGGTATTATTGGGAGGCAGTGGAACCCTCAGAAAATGGAGGCCAATGCCATATTCTTAGGTCATTGGAGGTATGCCTTCAAAGGAGATTGTGGGACCCCCATCTCTTCCTCTCTGTTCCCTAGTTCATAATGAGGGTGGTTTTGCTCCACCACACATTCCTGTCATGACATATTGTTTCATTACAATACCAAAGCAATAGGACCAATTGATGGACTGGGACCTCCAAAAATATAAGCCAAAATAAACCTTAGCTCTTTATAAGTTAATCATCTCAGGTATTTTGTTATAGTAATGGAAAGCTGTCTAGCACACTTCAGGATGGGCCAGAAATCTGAAGACCAGGAAAGGATAAATGCTGCACTTCAAGTCTGAAGGCCATCTACTGGCAGAACTCCTTCTTCAGAATGGTCTTTCATTTTATATAGAAATTCAGCTGATTGGATGAGGCCCACTCACATTATGGAGGATAATCTGTATTAACCTACTAATTTAAGTTTTGATTTTATGCAAAAACACTCTCACAGAAACATCACAAATAAGATTTGAGCACATATGTGGGCACTGTGGCTCAGCTACTTTGATCCATAAACCCAGGCCTCACACATTGTACACCTTATTTTCAGTCCTGGAAGTGGTATTACCTCTGACCACCTTCCACTGCCGCTAACTTATGAGAAAGCCCCAACCTATATTCAAGGGAAGCCAAGGAATGTAATCTTCCCCTGTATCTAGAAAGAGGAATTGGTGAACACCCAGCTAGCCTTGGTTTGGGCTTACAACAGAAAGGATCTTGATCTGGCAAAGAACTATCCAGATATGTTGGGAAATTGCTAAAGAGGGTAGAGGGTGCCAGGATATAGGACGCGCTGGAAACTCAGAGCAGAGGGCAGGTCAAGATCACACTAACTAAATTTACCACCAGGAATCTTGTTTTAATAATTTAGTTCAATTAAACTAATGGTAAGACTTGACCAATAGCCTACGTTGAATTTTTTTTCTGGGAAGACATAGCTATAAAAATCAGCAGAATAAAAAATGCATGTGCTGGCGATGTGGCTCAAGCGGTACCATGCTTGCCTGGCAGGCGCCGGGCGCTGGGTTCGATCCTCAGCACCACATACAAATAAAATAAAAGATGTGTGTCCACTGAAAACTGAAAAATAAATATTAAAAAATTCTCTCTCTCTTCTCTCTCTCTCTCTTAAAAAAAATGCATTACTATGCTGTAGAGTTTTTCACTTCCCAATTCTTAGTGCATGGGAAGTCCCTCTCAAGAAGGAACTTTGACACAGACATAAAAGCCAGAGGATGGAGACAGAATAAAAAGTGATGGTTTTCAGGTAGTGAGGGTAATGGTTAGACAACATGAAGAAGCCAAGTTACAAATCACACTATTGCCTAGGGCCTGTCATTAAAAGGAGGATAACATGATGACACACCTTACAATGAGACGAATAGAGTTTAGGACCAAGTCTCCCACACTACACCCCAGGCAAGGTACTCTTTTTCAGTTTTATGCATTATTACCATCATTATCATTTGTTGGAATCAAACCCAGGGCCTTGCTTATGCTAAGCACACACTCTGCCACTGAACTACATCCTCAAGCCCTTCTTCATTATTTTTTATATGAAGATTTAAAATCTTACTGGTAAAAGAAATACGGAGCATATGATCAGTGCTCAGACTTAAAGTTGTGTAGGAAAGCATCACTTATAACAAGTCAAAAGTCTTAAATGCTCAGCATGTCTTATTTCGTTCAAGCATCACCACATCATAAGACTGATACTACCATTGTTCATATTTTCCAGATGAGGATGACAAGGTCAAGAGTTATTAGCTTGCCCAGTCACACAGCTAGTGAGGGAGATGGCTGGGATTTTAGCCCAGGCAGTCTGATTCCAGAGCTGTGCTTTTAATTACATAGTCCATACAATGTACAATCTCGAGTGTAGATCAACTGCAACCCTGGTTCCAATTACAAAGACACATTATTTTTGGAACAGAAATGGTGAATTTACATAGAGATTAAAGACAAGCTTAGAAAACATGATGGACGTCGCACTTCAAATCAGAATAAAAAGGATTAAGCTGCTATTTACTAAAGTATGTTGGAATAATTGGCTACTAACTAGAAAATTAAGTTCCTACTTCTCACTCTATGAAGAAAAGTAAAATAAAGTATTGAAAATATGTTGAAGAAAAAAATGACTGTTGCTTGAGGAAGATTTTACCAATGAAAAGAAATCAAGAAGATCACTGAATCAATACATAAAAATGTATTCAACTTCGTAAAAATGGAGTATTTATAAATACTGCAGTATGTATAACAACATCAAGAGTCTTGTTGGTGCGTGGCACGTGCCTATAATCCCAATGGCTCTGGAGGCTGAGGCAGGAGGATCACAAGTTCAATTCCAGCCTCAGCAACTTGGCAAGGCCCTAATCAACTTAGTGAGGCCCTTTCTCAAAATAAAAAATAGAAAGAAAGTGGCTCAGTGGTTGAGTACCTCTGGGTTCAATCCCTGGGACAAAAAAAAATCTATAAAATCAATAAGAAAAAATTTTTTATTGTTTGTTCAAAACATCACAAAGCTCTTGACATATCATATTTCATACATTCCTATCCTCTACTATCCCCCCTCCCCTCCCCTCCCATCTTCTCTCTCTACCCCATCTACTGTAATTAATTTCCCTCCTTGTTTATTATCCCATTCCCCTCACAACCTCTTATATGTAATTTTGTATAACAATGAGGGTCTCCCTCCAATTCCATGCAATTTCCCTTTTTCTCCCTTTCCCTCCCACCTCATGTCTCTGTTTAATGTTAATCTTTTCTTCCTGCTCTTCCTCCCTGCTCTGTTCTTAGTTGCTCTCATTATATCAAAGAAGACATTTGGTATTTGTTTTTTAGGGATTGGCTAGCTTCACTAAGCATAATCTGCTCTAGTGCCATCAATTTCCCTGCAAATTCCATAATTTTGCCATTTTTTAGTGCTGCGTAATACTCCATGGTGTATAAATGCCACATTTTTTTATCCATTCATCTATTGAAGGGCATCTGGGTTGGTTCCACAGTCTAGCAATTGTGAATTGTGCTGATATGAACATCGATGTGGCAGTATCCCTGTAGTGCGCTCTTTTAAGGTCTTCAGGGAATAGTCTGAGAAGGGCAATAGCTGGGTGGAATTGTGGTTCCATTCCCAGCTTTCCCAGGAATCTCCATACTGCTTTCCAAATTGGCCGCACCTGTTTGCAGTCCCACCAGCAATGTACAAGACTACGCTTTTCCCCACATCCTCGCCAGCACTCGTTGTTGTTTGACTTCATAATGGCTGCCAATCTTACTGGAGTGAGATGGTATCTTAGGGTGGTTTTGATTTGCATTTCCCTGACTGCTAGAGATGGTGAGCATTTTTTCATGTACTTGTTGATTGATCGTATGTCCTCCTCTGTGAAGTGTTTGTTCATGTCCTTGGCCCATTTGTTGATTGGGTTATTTGTTTTCTTATTGTCTAACTTTTTGAGTTCTTTGTGTACTCTGGATATTAGGGCTCTATCTGAAGTGTGAGGAGTAAAAATTTGTTCCCATGATGTAGGCTCCCTATTTACCTCTCTTATTGTTTCTCTTGCTTATTAGTTCTAGTAGTTTTTTTTGTAGACCCTTTTGGGTCTTCTAGGTATAGAATCATGTCATCCACAAATAGTGTTAATTTAAGTTCTTCTTTTCCTATTTTTATGCCTTTAATTTCTTTCGTCTGTCTAATTGCTCTGGCCAGTGTTTCAAGAACTATATTGAATAGAAGTGGTGATAGGGGGCATCCCTGTCTTGTTCCAGATTTTAGAGGGAATGCCTTCAATTTTTCTCCATTCAGAATGATGCTAGCCTGAGGCTTAGCATAGATAGCTTTTACAATGTCGAGGTAAGTTCCTGTTATCCCTAGTTTTTCTAATGTTTTGAACATAAAGGGATGCTGTACTTTGTCAAATGCTTTTTCTGCGTCTATCGAGATGATCATATGGTTCTTATCTTTAATTCTATTGATGTGGTGAATAACATTTATTGATTTCCGTATATTGAACCATCCTTGCATCCCAGGGATGAATCCTACTTGATCATGGTGCACAATTTTTTTGATGTGCCTTTCTATCCGATTTGCCAGAATTTTATTGAGAATTTTTGCATCTAGGTTCATCAGAGATATTGGTCTGTAGTTTTCTTTCTTTGAGGTGTCTTTGTCTGGTTTCGGAATCAGGGTGATGTTGGCCTCATAGAATGAATTTGGAAGAGCTCCCTCTTTTTCTATTTCCTGAAATAACTTGAAAAGTATTGGTATTAATTCTTCTTTAAAGGTTTTGTAAAACTCTGCTGTATACCCATCCGGTCCTGGGCTTTTCTTGGTTGGTAGTCTTTTGATTGCTTCTTCAATTTCATCCATTGATATTGGTCTGTTCAAATTGTGTGTATCCTCGTGACTCAGTCTGGGCAAATCATATGACCTAAGAAATTTATCAATGTCTTCACTATCTTCTATTTTATTGGAATATAGGTTTTCAAAGTAATTTCTAATTGTCTTCTGTATTTCTGTAGCATCTGTTGTGATATTGCCTTTTTCATCTCGTATGTTAGTAATTTGAGTTCTCTCTCTTCTTCTCTTCGTTAGCATGGCTAAGGGTCTGTCGATCTTATTTATTTTTTCGAAGAACCAACTTTTAGTTTTGTTAATTTTTTCAATAGTTTCTTTTGTTTCAATTTCATTGATTTCTGCTCTGATTTTAATTAATTCTTGCCTTCTGCTACATTTGCTGTTGTTTTGCTCTTCCTTTTCTAGGGCTTTGAGATGAAGTGTGAGCTCATTTCTTTGTTGGTTTTTCCTTTTTTTGAGGAATGACCTCCAGGCGATGAATTTCCCTCTTAAAACTGCTTTCATTGTGTCCCATTGTGTTGTGTCTGTATTTTCATTTATCTCTAAGAATTTTTTGATTTCCTCCTTTATGTCTTCTGTAACCCATTGATCATTCAGTAACATATTGTTCATTGTCCATGTGATGTAGGATTTTTCCTTCCTTCTTTTATCACTGATTTCCAGTTTCATTCCATTATGATCAGATAAAGTGCATGGTATTATCTCCACCCCTTTATATTTACTGAGGGTTGCCCTATGGCATAATATATGGTCTATTTTTGAGAAGGATCCATGTGCTGCTGAGAAAAAAGTATATCCACTTGATGATGGTTGATATATTCTATATATGTCAGTTAAGTCTAGGTTATTGATTGTGATATTGAGGTCAAAAGTTTCTTTATTCAACTTTTGTGTGGAGGATCTGTCCAATGGTGAGAGAGGTGTGTTGAAGTCACCCATGATTATTGTGTTGTGGTCTATTTGATTCTTGAACTTGAGGGGAGTTTGTTTTATGAACGTCGCAGCGCCATTATTTGGTGCATAAATATTGATAATTGTTATGTCTTGTTGGTGAATGGTTCCTTTTAACAGTATATAATGTCCTTCCTTATCCCTTTTGATTAACTTAGTCTTGAAGTCGATTTTATTCGATATGAGAATGGCCACCCCTGCTTGCTTATGAGGACCGTGTGCATGGTATATTTTTTCCCAACCTTTTACCTTGAGCCTGTGTATGTCTTTTCCAATCAGATGTGTCTCCTGGAGGCAGCATATTGTTGGATTTGTTTTTTTTAATCCATGTTACCAGCCTATGTCGCTTTATTGGAGAGTTTAAGCCATTAACGTTTAGAGTTACTATTGATATACGGTTTGTACTTCCATCCATGTTTGATTATTTATCCTTTTTTTAAAAAAAATTTAGTTTGTTTCTCCATGATTATCTTTCCCCTCGCCCTCTGTCTTTACTGAGGCACTTCCCACTGATGGTTTTGGTTATTGTTTTTCATTTCTTCCTCGTGTAGTGTTTTGCTCAAGATGCTTTGCAATGCTGGTTTTCTGGCTACAAATTCTTTTAGCTTTTGTTTATCATGAAAGATTTTTATTTCGTTGTCGTACCTGAAGCCTTAATTTTGCTGGATACAGAATTCTTGGTTGGCATCCATTGTCTTTCAGTGTTTGAAATACGTTGTTCCAGGATCTTCTCGCTTTCAGCGTCTGTGATGAAAAATCCGTTTTTAACCTTATTGGTTTACCCTTAAATGTAATCTGCCTCTTTTCTCTTGTAGCTTTTAATATTTTCTCTTTGTTCTGTATATTGGATATCCTCATAACAATGTGTCTTGGCATTGGTCTACTGTGATTTTGTGTGCTCGGTGTCCTGTATGCATCTACAATTTGTATATCTGTTTCCTTTTTTTATTTCTGGAAAGTTTTCTGTAATTATTTCATTCAGCAGGTTACTCATTCCCTTGGTATGAATCTCTGTACCTTCCTCTATCCGATGACTCGTAAGTTTGGTTTTTTTAAGTTATCCCAAATCTCTTGGATGTTTTTCTCGTGATTTTTTACCAGCCTATCTGAGTTGGCTAGACTCTTTTCAAGATGATATATTTTGTCTTCATTATCTGACATTCTGGCTTCTACTTGCTCCACTCTGTTAGTGATACTCTCGATTGAGTTTTTAATTTGGTTTATCGTTTCCTTCATTTCTAGAATTATTGTTTGATTTTTTTTATAATCTCTATCTCCTGATAAAGATGCTTAACTTCTTCTTTTATATGTTTATGTAATTCATTTTCAATGTGATCTTTCGCTGTTTGGATTTGCTGTCTCGTATCCTCTTTAAGGTTCCTTTCCATCTGTCTAAGGTATTCCTTGAGTTCTTTATATGACCATTTTTCTGATGACTCTAGGTCCTCCTGAATATTTAGGCTGTCCTTCATTGTTTGTACTCCTTTTCTTCCTTGCTTTTTTATGCTGCTCATGTTACTTCTTGTTCTGTTTGACTGATGAGTTACTGTTTACTCCTATAAATTTATTTGATGCTTGGGAGGAAAGATATTTGAAGGGAAGGGAAGAAGTCACTAAAGAGAATGAATGTAGGCAGTTAGAATTCAAGGAAGGGGGAATAAGAAAACTGAAAAGAAATGAAAAGACAAAAGAAAAAAATTGAAAATAAAGAAAGAAAAAAAGAAAAAACAAAAATTTAAAACAAAAAAAAAACCAAAAAAAAATTATAATGATAATAAAAAAATGGAAATTAAGTTTAAAAAATAGTAATAATAATAATAAAATAAAAAGAATTTTAAAAAAATTGAAAACATTAATAAAAAAAGTTAAAGAACAACAACAACAAAAAATGAAAATAAGAGAAAAAAAAATAATAATAATAAATGCAGTCATAGAGCTCGATTAACTTCTCTTCCAGTAGGTGGAGCTGTGCCCGCTGGGCCAAGCTTCTCTTCCTCGCAGACTGTGCGGGTCTCCAATCCTGAGTGCCTAGGGCCTTCTCTTGTGTTTCCTCAAGCCAGGCCCCACTCACCTGTGACCCTCACCACAATACTGGCTACATGCCAGGTCTGCTACTCCTGGGAGCCCTGTTTTCATGAACGCCTGGGCACACTCTCCCTGTTTGCCTCCCTCGGACCCTAAGTATGTAGAGCTTGGGGCTGAGAACCTCCAGCGAATTTGTTTGCCCTCTGGTAGCAACTCCCCTGGTAGCTGGTGCAAGGGACCTCAGTTGTCAGCACTGGTGGGAGCGGTAGCCGGGAGTTCTGTGCTGCTAGTCCCGCGTCACTCCTGATTCCCTCGGTCTGGCTATCGTGCTCGGTTGGCTTTTACCTCTGTAAGTTCAGGAGGGCCGACCAGTTATTTCAGCGGGATCGTTAGTGCTGAGTCACGAGAAGCAGGCAAACTGGAGCTTGAATGCAGCCGATCCGGGCTCCGTGTGTTCCGAGAAGCCCAGACAGTTCACCCCAGATCCACGTCAGCTCAACATTGCCTAGTGGTCCTGAGCAAACAGTATTTTGACAGTTTACTTCTCCCTATGCCCGCGAAGCTGAAGGGGTTAGAGACTTGATCTCTCCACGTCCACTGCCATGTTGGATCCCTTAGATTTTAAATTGTCACTCATCTTATCAGCTGTTCCATTTTGCTCGGCGGGTCGATGGCTCACTGGCGCGGTGAAGAGACTGCTCTAACGTGCTCCGCAGGAAGTGGCGGAGGCATTGGCAGCGGCCCAGCTGCGGCCCTCGGGACACCCGGGGAGGCGGTGCGGGCTGGGGGAGGGGAGGCAGTGCTGTGGGGCCCGCGCAGGCCTGGTGACTGGGCACACAAGAGAGCGGGCAGGGCGGGGGAAAGAAATTGCGATCGAGATTCAGGGAGTGAGCGTGGGATGAGAGACTGCGGGAGAGAAGCAAGGCAGGAAGACGGAGAGGAGAGGGAAAAGGGCCCAAGAGAGCCGGGCGGCTTGGGGACTGCAGCCTTACGCTCTCACTGGAGTCGTGATGGACTCACTCCACCTAGGCCCCTTTCTTGACCCAGTGCTTAATCTTTGTCGACAGATCTCCTTTAATGATCTTTACTTTTTCTTTTAAGACGCAGCAACACACGCTGCAGGCGCACGTGGGGCACAGAGCGGCTCACTCCCTTCCCGCCGGCATCTTCTGTCAATAAGAAAAATTTTAAACTTGACAGAAATATAATCAATTATAAGGACAATTCACTGAAGAAAAATTTATGGTTAACAAATGTTAAGAAACTAACAAATTTCTCACAATAGTAAAAAAGAGTGAATTATTTTTGGTACTGGGGATTGAACTCAGGGGCACTAAGCCACTGAGCCACTTCCCCAGCCCTATTTTGTATTTTATTTAGAGACAGGTTCTCACTGAGTTGCTTAGTGCCTCACTTTTGCTGAGGCTGGCTTTGAACTTGTGATCCTCGTGCCTCAACCTCCAGAGCCACTGGAATTACAGGTGTGAGCCTCCATGCCTGGCAAAAAAGAATGAATTTAAAATAGCAACAGGATTTCACTTTTTACCTGCTGCCTCGTTAAAAAGAAAGGAAGGAAGGAAGGAAGGAAGGAAGGAAGGAAGGAAGGAAGGAAGGAAGGAAGGAAGGAAGGAAGGAGGAAGGAAGAAGGAAAAAATTGATTACCGCCATGTGTTGGCCAGCATTTTTTTTTAAAGGCACCTTCATACACTTTGGAGGTATATAAACTGATATAGCCTTTTTGGAGTGTTACTCAACAATATCTATCAAAAATATGGATAAGTGTAATCTCTGACCCAGAAATTCCAGTTTGAGAAATAGAACATTCAGAAATACTAGTGTCGGTGTGCAAAGATCTGTGTACGAGGATATGTATTGCTATATTATTTATTTATTTATTCATTTATTTTTAGAGAGAGTGAGAGAGGAGAGAGAGAGAGAGAATTTTTTTTTAATATTTATTTTTTAGTTCTCGGCGGACACAACATCTTTGTTGGTATGTGGTGCTGAGGATCGAACCCGGGCCGCACGCATGCCAGGCGAGCGCGCTACCGCTTGAGCCACATCCCCAGCCCTATTATTTATAATCATGACACAATTTA
This sequence comes from Spermophilus citellus, assembly GCF_964194105.1. Classification (NCBI taxonomy): domain Eukaryota; kingdom Metazoa; phylum Chordata; class Mammalia; order Rodentia; family Sciuridae; genus Spermophilus; species Spermophilus citellus. The sequence goes on along the minus strand of NC_138189.1, from coordinate 20,300,124 downwards.
AGTAACCATTGATATGAGTACAAGAAATATCATAGGATTATTGACTGCTGACTCTATTACCTAGTGAATGTGGACTGACTGAACAGTGAATGACTATAAGCATGTGTCCATGATGTAAGGTGGACTGCAGAACTTAGACTTAGTGATGTAAGAGTCCACACCTGGGGCGTAACCAGGTACACCGCAGACCTCACCCAGTTATCAGCTGCAAGCACAACTGAACTAGGACTCCAAAACCCAAACTTCTGGGGGCTAATGGAACTCACCAGGACCTGAACAGAGAGACTGAGACCCCCGTCACTGTTACCCCCCTGCACTAGATTCCTCCGGCCTGGATTGAGTTCTAGTGACCTGGACTTAAGACACATCACAGGTGAGCATCTGGGACCCTTGGGTGTAGACTCAGTTAGGACTTAAAATTAGGATGTGTGTCGGAAGTGTGATGAGCATCAATAAAATAGATTTGATTGAATCTAACTGCGCCTCAGACTGAGTCTGTGGTAACCACTCATGACCACCATCAATTGGACAATGGTTAAATAAATCATGATTTGACCAAACTACGAACCTTATATAACATTTGTGAAGAATGAGGTACAAGCTATATGTGTTCACCCGATAAGCATTTATCATATACTCTGAAATAAAAATAAATGACTACAGAATAGTGTAAAACAGTCTCAATGATTCTCCCAAGGGAGCAGAAATTGAGAATGAGCAGAAGTAAACAGTTTCTTTATACATATGCATGCTATTTTATTTTTTTTCAAAGAATATGTTTGAAATGCATAAAAATGTAATTTGTTGACAGCAGTTATTTCTAGAGAGCTGAACTGGGTAGAGTGGGTTCATGGATAGTAGGACTATTTTCAATTTGAAGCTAATATTCAAAATGTTTGCAGTAAATATATATCAATTTTGTGATAACAAAAATCATTGAGAGGAAACCATACACAATAAAAAGCCAAAGAAAGAGACAGGAAACATAATCACTAGGTCAGCAGGTTTTACTGATTTTTTTTCCTTTAATCTTTGTCTCTACAGAGAGGGTGACCCAGAGTACTTAGGTGCCAAACACGTTGATTAGCCAGGCTCCAAGGCATTTATTCTTAGGTGCTCAGGAAATGGGACCACATTACTGCAAAGCCATTAACTATTATTTTTTTAGTTCTTTGGAAGGATAAAGGAAGCCCTGGAAAAATGAGACAAGGTCATCACTTTACTCAAAATAAAAAAAGGATGACTTTGAGCATTGTAGGCTGGGCATTTTTAACTTTGTTTTTACACTGAAAAGCTGTTACACAAGGTCCTTAAACAACTAAAGTACACAGCTGATAGGGGAAACGGAAGTTCTGGGGCAGGAGAGGGGTAGCCTCACAGCGAATGGCCCCTGAGGCTTTCCAGTCTCACTCCACTCGGGTGCTTTGAAAATGGCCCTGAGCAGAGTCCAACATCCCAGTCTTGGAGTCAGCTGAGCTGGGTCCTGTGACCTCTGCCAAGAACATGTGGGTTGTGATCAGGACTTGGTAGCAGACTCCCAGGTCACTGGACGCAGGCTAGAGAGCGTCTTGGCTTTTGCAACCAAAACTTTCATCTGGGTTGTAAAGATGTCGACTTTTTATAAATTCTGCATTAAGTCAATTCCACCTTCAGCTGCCTCTTCTCTGGGGGGGGGGGTCCTTCTTCAAGTTTTATATCTGGTAAAAAGTAGGCCCTTTTCCAGGTCATTCTCAATATGAATTCTGGTCAGCTCAGACAGGGTCATTGACCAATTTCCAGTGGTTCCCAAGTGTCATATGACTCTCATATCCATGTGTGGAACTCTTGGGTCAATTCAACTTTATTGGAGCTAACCCTCTCCTGAGAGTGGAGAGATTAGCTCCAATAAAAATTGGTATAGTGCCAATGAAAGGGAGAATGGATTCTGGGTAAACAACAGACTACAATCACATGAGGCCAATCATTAAAAATAACTGAGTCTCGGTTTCCTCATCTGTATAATGTACATAAAGGCCCCATCTCACAACATCATTGAGGGGATTAAAGTAATATAAATAAAAGCACTTGTATTCAGAAAACACTATTCAAATGTTTATATCACCACTGACCTTGAATGATAGAAAAATTCAAATGAACAAAATAAAAATAAAAAGAAAGAAATGAATTCAGAAAAAGGTATGCCACTGGGGGACGGGGGGGGGGAATCAACCTGGGCCACAAGTTTAAAAATAAAGGAGTAAAAAGATCAATGGCTGTTAGGGACTGGAGGAGGATGGATACATAGGTGGAGCACAGAGGATGTTTAGAGTGGTGAAAATTCTCCCTTTGACACTGTCATGGTGGACACATATCACATATTGTCCACATCTATGGGAGGTAGAACACCAAGAGTGAACCTTAGTGTAAACAGCAGACTTTGGTGACAATGATGTGCCATGGGGTTCATCAACTGTAAAATGTACCACTCGGGGTGAGGGTGTTGTTGAGGCTGGGCATTTGTGGGAACCTCCTGGAAAAAAATTTACATACCTTTCTCTCGGCTTTGCCGTGAACCTAAAATCAATCTAACAACACACAATGTGTTTAAATTAAGGGTCAACATGGCAGTTTGTTGAAGAATTACTCCTGACATTGGCATTGGAAATGTCTGTCTGAAACTGGGAACCAGGGAAGTCTCTGACATGAGCATGAGTGGGGACTCTCCTTCTTGGTGGCCAGGGATTGGAACAGCAGTGGCTCAGCCTCCAGCCCAGAATAGGCTCTCAAGATGGAGGGACACTAGCACTACTCTGCAGCCCTTCTTGAAATGTAAATACAGGCGCACTTGGGCTGCCTCCGTTCCCTGGCTCCCAGACGGCCTAGAGTGGGAACTATACACATTTGGAAAGATAAAGGCATTAAGGTTTGTTTTATGAAAAGCAAACATTTGTCCAACATTTAGCTTGTCAGGGCCTGCGTGGGCAGGGCATTAGATAGGGCTGACTTCTCGGGAGGGAACAGGCCTTTTTCTTTTCTGTGATAGAATGAGTCTCCATTAAGAGCACAGCTGGGAAGGAGGCTGCCTCCTGGTTTAAGTCTCACCTCTGCCAAGACCCTGGCAGGTGCTTCAAGACCTCTGACCTTCATTTGCCTTGTCCGTAGGCTGTGGCCAATATGAATACTCACTCACTTTACAGATACACTGTGAGGATTAAATGAATTAATTCACGGGAACCCTAAGTTATAACAAAAAATATTAGTTAAAATCATTATTATCCTAACTAATCAAAATTTTATCAATGAGGGCATTTCCCATCTACACAGGATAGGCGATCTATCAGATTTCAATGAGATCCATTTTTTTTTTGGTGGGGTGGGGGCACCAAGGATTGAACCTAGGGGCACTTAACCACTGAGTCCCATCCCCAGTCTTTTTTAGTACTTTATGTAGAAATAGGGTATCGCTGAGTTTCTTAGGGCCTCGCTAAGTTGCTGAGGCTGGCTTTGAACTCATGATCCTCCTGCCTCAGCCTTGCCAACCGCTGGGATCATAGGTGTGCACCACCACCATGCCCGGTCCCCAGTTTTCTTTTTGGTTGCATTATTACCTAAACTCAAACGCCCCCTAACATTAAGAAAAGGAAGATTAAAATTACCATTTATCAAGACTCAAAAGGATCAGAACTGTGTCTGTCCTGGCTTATGGCCGTGTTCTTTCCAAATAGAATAGTGACAGGGGCATACAAGTGTTCAGTAGTTGGGCATCAAGCAGTTTTACTCACATTTTTTATTTAGACCTTACGATACCGAAAAGTGGGTGTTTATTGTCAGTTTAAACATAACCCAAATAAACCAAGGCCGCCTTACAGGAAGCTCAGTCAGACCTGAGGACACAGAAAGAACACAAGCCTTTACTGCAATGGTGTTGGGCTGGGGTGGAGCAGGACAAGAAGGCCAAGCAGATGATGGCAGAGAAGGAACTGCCCTGCAGAGCCCACCCAGGTCCCCTTCCCCTAGCTCAGGATGCCCCTGGCCGGGAGCTCTCATCTCATCCCACCGCCCGCCCCATGATGCTGTTCTTCCTCAGCCTCACATTCTGTATCCCCCTCTCCTTCCCACTCCCAAATCATTTCTCCAGGTTAGAAGTCCAATCCTGGGCTGGGGATGTGGCTCAAGCAGTAGTGCGCTCGCCTGGCATGCGTGCGGCTCTGGGTTCGATCCTCAGCACCACATACAAATAAAATAAAGATGTTGTATCCACCGAAAACTGAAAAATAAATATTAAAAACTTCTCTCTCTCTCTCTCTCTCTAAAAAAAAAAGTCCAATCATGTTCTTTTTTCCCAAAACATAATTACATTTTATTTATATAATATATGAAATTAGTTTCCAGCAAAATAATAACCTAATCCCCAATTCCTCTCTTTGCTGTGGTCTGCGTCCTGCTGAATTCTTGCCCATACTTGTTTCTTTTTCAGGGTTCTGATTCTGAAGCAGAACTTGCCCTTATTCCATCAATCTTCACCTTGACCTTTGTGCTGATATTTTTTCTCTACGTAAGTCGACTTTCCTTGACACCTTGGCTGTTATCTGCTCTCAAATTCCCAGGCATTTTTGGTGTCCCCCTCCTCCTTTTCCCTGCCGGTGCAATTCCACGCTCTCGGTACCAGTACTTCCCTCATCCAGAAACTCTGACTCTAGAGTGGCTAGTTTTTCAATATCTTCTCAGGGTCATTTAAAACAGATTATAACTTTATCCATCAAAAATAAGCTCATTTACATTCCTATAGTGCTGAGGGCCATTGCCAAGTAGGAATGACGCATTGAAATTTCCTTGCCAGTGTACCCCATGTTAAATGGACTTGCCTTGGAAATTCGCTGTGACATTGCATGTGTGTTTGAGAAAGGTGACCCTGCTCAAGGACGAGGGTGGATCCAGGTTTAGGGTGTATCCTGCAGGTTTTAGGAAGTATCCCAGTTTAGGATAATTTGGGTTTAAGGCGTTCCCGGTTTAAGACTTGGGTTTAGGGAAGTTCCAGGTTTAAGGTGTACCCTACAGGGGAATAGGGCGTATCCTGCTGCCTCAGGCACGCCCGATCCTTGAGTTCCCGTTGAGTTCTCGTGAGATTCAGAAAGTATTTGGAAAAAAGCCTCGTGGAGTAGGTGAATTGGGCGGCGGCAGAACTGGGATTTCCCCAGAACGTGTGTGGAGGCCGGTGTGAGTTCGGGAATAAAGAATTGCTGTTTGAATCTACAAGGCTGTGAGTGGCTCGTGATTCTGTGCCCAGCCAAGACATTGCCACTATAGTTCACAATATTAAAAGACAAGGCCTTTAAAAACAAGTGTGGAGGGCTGGGGACATAGCTCAGTTGGTAGAATGCCTGCCTCGAATGCACAAGGCCTTGGGTTCAGTCCCCAGCACCACAAAAAAACAAAACAAAAACAAATGTGGAAAAAAATGTGAATAGTCCTTCCTTCCAATGGAGAAGGTGCCTATCTGCTCCTTGCAGTAGGAACAAGGCTAATTTTTTTTTAAAGGGAGAGAGAGAGAGAATTTTAATATTTATTTTTTAGTTCTCGGTGGACACAACATCTTTGTTGGTATGTGGTGCTGAGGATCAAACCCGGGCCACACGCATGCCAGGTGAGCGCGCTACCTCTTGAGCCACATCCCCAGCCCAAGAAACAAGGCTAATTTTAAGTAATTGCCACCGCGGTTCTTGATTAAGTTCTTACTATGTTATAAGGTCTGAGTATCTGCTTTCCCTGCTCCAAATTCATATGCTGATACCTAACCATCAGTGTCCTGCTATCAGGAGGTTAGGCCTCTGGGAAGTGATTAGGGCATGGGTTTAGGGTTCCCATAAATTAGGTCCAAGGGAGCTTGTCCATCCTTCTACCATGTGACCCAGCTAGCAGTTTCCAGGAACCAGAAAGTGGGTCCTCACCAGACACCAAATCTAATGGCACCTCGATCTTGGCTATTCCAGCCTCTAGAGCTGTATAAAATAAATATTTATTGCTTAAAAAACACAAAGTTTATGATATTTTGCTCAAGCAGGTCAAACAGACTGAGAAAACACTTCTCACTGTTTAAACTTTATTTACCAATACTGTGACAGAATCACAAAACCCCTATATTTATACAAACAAATGAATGTCTTCACATTTTGCCTGCTTTGCTACCTTTATATTCAAATGGCTCACTTGCTCCTAGATTTGGATTTCTCCCTGGTAAGAATCCTTTGCTTGTTTATAAGTTTGAGCTATAACAGAAGGGGCATTGCCCTTTTCAGAGTTTTCTCACGGCTACAAGTTTTTTAGTACTAAACAATGAAATTTATAAAAGGTGAGTTTCTCCCATATTCTCCAGTGTTTCATTAGGAATGAGGACAAATAGGCTACTGGTTCCCACCCTCCTTATTGACAGGGTGTATTCACTGCATGAATTGCCCGTGTCAGTTAAAGATCTCTGCAACCATCGCTTCCGTGAGTCTTTTTCCTCCAGGATTAATTCTGTAATGGTGATAGATGTTAGAGATTTGCATAAAGGGCTTCCTTCCATCCCTACGTTCATAGGGTTTTTCTCCACCAGGAAGTCTGTGTCAGGCAAGGCTGGAGCGCTGACTGAGGGGCCTGCCTTCTCCAGTTACCACATTCATAGGTTTCATCTTTGTTATAAATTCTTTGATGTCCTGTAAAGAATTGAGCATTTGCTAAAAGCCTTGCTCCACCCACCGCGTTCACAGGTTCTATCCACAGGATGAATTCTGTAATACAGTGTAAATACAGAGTACTGGCTAAAAGCCTCCTCACAATTATACCCCTACCATTTTCCTCTGGCATATATTCCTTGATGTTGGGCAAAATGAGATTCTCACTAAAGCTAAAGACCTCCCTCCATTAATTACCCTCATGGGTTTTGTTCCTTTATGAATTATGTGATGCTAATCACATTTTGAGCATTGATGAAGGTCATCCCATAGTTCTTACGATGAAAGGGTTTCCGCCCAGAGTGAAATTGCTGCTCTTACACAGAAGAATCAAATCCTTTTCAAATTCATGACATATCAGGATTTTTTCATCTTGCATAGGTAATTTTGTGCTTTATTGTGAATGTTTCTTTTGAAACTTTGATCATGTGGATGATATTTACGTGTTCTCATGATAACAGGGTATTGGACAAAAAAGAACTAATTTCAGATGAAAACTTTCCCCAAACTTGTTATATTTGTGTTCTTTTCACAGAGGGAGTTTTGATATGGCTACTTCTACTTTCAAATGGATTCTTTTCTCTTTATTTTTTTCCTGAACAAAAATATCTCAAGGATATGGTTTATATATTTTTTTTTCCATCAAGAACATTCTGCATCATTCTTGATAAAAAAAAAAATCCCACTTTGGAGTTCACTTCTCTGCCACAAAACCAAACTGCTTCCCTCTCTGTATCCCTGGCTGGGATAGATGGGGCACAAAATTGGAACTGAAAACTCACAGCCACTATGACAGGCAGAAAAATGGCCCCACAAAGATGTCCACACCCTAATTCCTGGACTTTAGTAACATGATACCTTTCCTGGCAAACAGGAGGTTGCAGATGTGATTAAGTCCAAGATCTTGACATGGGAAAATTATCCCCGATTATCCAAGCAGGATCAGTATAATCACAGGGGCCCTTAAAAGTCAAAGAGGGAAGCAAAAGAGGGAGATGTGACTACAGAATAAAAGGTCAGAAGGATGGGACGGAAGGACTCCAGACACTGTCACTGTCTTTCAAGACAGATTAGCCATGAGCCTCTACAACCTGGAAAAGATTAAAAAACAAATTCTCCCCTGCAGCCTGCAGAAAGAAACATAGCCTTGTGTGACATTTGCTTTCAGCCAAGTGAGACCCTTGTCAGATTTCTAACCTGCAGGAATGCATTCGTGTTGTTTTAAGCCACCAAGTTCATGGTGATTGTTAGAGAACCACAGAACACGGAGCACAGCAACAGTGGCCATCACGCCTGCCGCCATGAGGGTTCAGAACAAGAGAAGCTCATCGGTCACCATCTTCTGGGACAGATATGGGAGTGTGTCTCTCTCAAGGCCCTCCGTGAGGAGCTGCAGCGAGGAGCTGCAGCGAGGAGAGCCGTAGCTGACAGTACCTACAGCAAGCCTGCCCAGGTCTAAGCCCAGACGATGACTGAGCATGGCCAGGTTCCCGGAGCCCAGCCACTCCTGCCCAACAGGGACTCCTCCAATGGACACTCTGCCCTGGGCTCCCCATCCTGCAAACAGAGGCACATCTACTCAATCCTTCCTTCCTTCTCTTTATTCACAGATTTCAAACCTTCTTCTGCTTCTCCTTTTCTCTTCCCTTCTATTCTTACAGGCATTTCTCCCAGCAAATCTCTGTTCTTCTAATTTCATCCAGTGTCTGCTTTTTGAAAGATCTAAAATGATCTATCTTCTAAAGCCTAGCTCCAAACTCCCACGTCCTTATTATATTTTTCCAGGAAAAAGGTTCCCACTTACTCCCTCTGACTCACCACTACCACATCATTTTTGGGGGGGCGGGGGGCATCAGGGCTTGAACTCAGGGGCACCTGATCACTGAGCCACACCCCCAGCCCTATTTTGTATTTTATTTAGAGACAGGGTCTCACTGAGTTGCTTAGCGCCTCACTGTTGCTGAGGCTGCCTTTGAACTTGAGATCCTCCTACCTCAGTCGCACAGGTCACTGGGATTACAGGTGTGCACCACCAGGCTCAGCCACATCTTTCTTAAATAGCATAATCGGGACTCTCTTGGTTTCTTTCTTGTCACCTCTTATCCTGATGGAACCTATCCCTAATAACTGATCAAGCAGTCAAAGAATCCTTGCTGTTATCATATGACTGTGTGTGTCTGTGTGTGTGTGTGTGTGTGTAACACTGCAAGTGTTCATGATCTCCCATCATCTTTCCTTTTTTTCTCTGTCACACCAAGAGACCCAAGGCTTTGAAAGAAAGTGATTTGACCAAGGTCACACACTGAGCATATGACAAGATCACTTTTAGTTCCAGGTCTTGTTAAGGGTAAAGCCCAGCATATTTCAACCAAAGCAAGCCCATCCTTTGTGTGCAAGTGTATTTGTTGGAACTCTAATGGGTGTTTGCTTTAGGCTTCAGATGCACCTGGAGGAGTCGTGGGGAGAATCTTATCAAGATCTCAGGCTAGAGTCAGGTACACAGCCGTCATCCAAGCTTAGCAGGATCAAAACCAGGAGGAAGAAGGAACCTCTTGAGCCCACCACGGAGTCCCATTGTCACCTCCATAGTTTGCCCTCTGACCCAGACCCAGAGACTCATTCCTGAGTCCTGGGAAGAAGGAATTACAACAATGAACTGCTTTTCAATGTATTTGTCAAAGTGAAAATACACGGTATTGTCATATTCAGTTTTAATAAAGCAAAGAAAAACATCCAGGGCACAGAGACAGTGTGGAAAATACTAATCATAAATAAAGTCCCTCTCAAGGCAGCCAGAAGCAAGAGCAGGCTGGATATTGAGTAGTCTGTTCCTGCAAGTGAGGGGAATTGCAATAAGACAAGAGCTGGAGGGAGCGGCGGAGATAACAAGGTAAAAAATTCTGAGAGCAGCTGCCCACCGGTCCTGCGGCTCGAACAATACTGAAGTCAGTCTCCAGAATATTCAATGCCTCATAAAACACTCTCCATGATTTATAAGCAACAGGGATTACTCTATATCAGGGCTGTTCTCCCAAATTCTGTTTGGTGGTGCTTCCTACCTTCTGAGAGCCATAGCTCAGTTGGTAGAGTGCTTGCCTCGCATGCACAAGGCCCTGGGTTCAATCCTCCACACCACAAAAAAACAAGACAAACAAACTGAGAGCCTTCTCTTTGAATTCAGTGCCCCGTATGGCGCAGTCCTGGCAGGTGGACTATGCCTGATACATGAATGATGGCTCATTCACCTAAAGCAAAACAGCACATGCTCACTGCAAGCAATTCCGAAATTAAAAGAAAGAAGAGGCCACCCTCCCCTCTCCACCCAACTGCCTCCACTATAGGAAAGCATAGCGTTTTTTGTTGTTGTTGTTGTTGTTGTTGTTTTCTTCCCATTAGGCCGGAAACCCTGTGCCTGAGCCTTTACTTCATGGCTGGGGTCATGCACAGATGCCACGTTGGTTGTTGAGAAGAGTCAGCTCTTCTCAGGGGGAAGGCTGCCAAGGCTTCCTACAGCAGAGTAAAGATGTGAGAAAGCCAATGCTCTTGACGACCTTTGGGAGATCCAACAACCCACCGCTGGTCTGCGCATGCTCCTGTGTTCCCCCGGGTCCCCTGTGTCAGCTCTGAGCCCGGCTCCTCCCACCTCCAAGGCAAGTGCATGAGGCAACTCACTGAGGGTGAGGCTATTCTGTCTTGGCCCTCGTCCTTAAAAATTCCCACATAATTTATAAATAATGAACTAGATCTCTAATAGGAATGCATGCTCAAAATTTTTTAACTGATGAAGGACAGATGAACAAAATTTAGGTACCTATTTTAGCCTCTTATATTTCAAACTTTCCAGATCTTTGAAGCTATTCATCCCCCCCCCCACCACCCCTATTCTTTCAGGCATCAAATATTTATTGAGTGTCTTCTGTATGCCTTGTTCCAGATGTGGGAATATAACAGCGTGTTTGATTTTCCTTGGCTTCATAGAATTTGCTGGGAGATTTAGGTGGGGAGAAGCTATCTTATTTATTATGATATTATTACATAGTGATAGGCCTAATTTTAAAAGTAAGAGGAGGGTAGAGATGATGGGTGGTACTCCTCTACATCTGGTCTTCTGAGAAGGGGGCAGTCAAGTGTGAGTTTTAAATACAGAGTCCAGCCATGTAAGCTCGGGAGAGGCTGATGTGACGGAGACTGTGCAGAGCAGCTGCCTAGACAAGGCATTTATTTTTGTCTCCAATATAAGCAATTCAGAGCTGATACATAGGGACTGGGAGCTCTCTCTGGAGTATTCGTTTTGTGGTGTTATATCAGAATACCACAGACTGGATAATTTATGATAAACAGAATTTTATCATGGTTCTTTAATGGGGCAGTTCAAGGCATCTGGGAGGGTCTGTGTGCTCCGCCATTCCCTGGTGGAGCCCTTGTGAGCTACTTATCTCTCATTAGGCTCCACCTTCCAACACTGTTACCTTGGGGACCTGGTTTCTGGCACTTGAATTTTGAAGGAGACATTCAAACCAGAGCATCTCCCATCCCCAGAGTTTACAACAGCAAACTATGATAGACTCATGGGCCAAATCCAAGCCACTCTGTTTTTGCAAATTCTTATGGAATACAGCCATATTTACCTATCATCTATGGGCTTCCTTCACACTCCAAGTACAGCTGAGTAGATGTGACAGAGACCCCATCACCCAGAAAACCAGAGCTGTTGACTCTCTGCCCTTGTATGCGAAAAGCTTGCTGAGCACTGCTGACTTACTGGTTCACTTTCCCCAGGGTAAGCAGTTAGCATCACTGGCGATATTAGAGGTATGGGCTCTTTCTGTGGACCTCAGCTCATAGTCTTTTAGGGTGACCAGGGATTAAGGGTTTATGGTAAATTCTGTGGCCTCCATTCCCCTTCCCCACCTCCTCACCACGCCCATAAACATGGCACCCCAGCCCTGAGTCCTGCCTCATCAATGCTCTGTGAACTGCAAGCTGCAGGGGAAAGGAGGGGAGGCCCTGCTGTAGGACAAAGGAGCTCCCCTGTGCCTGCTGGAGGGCCCACAGCATGCAGGATTCTGAGCTGTGAAAACGGGAGCAATGTGATTCCTGAAATGAGGAACTCCCAGAAGCCAATCAGGAAGCTGCACTCCAGGGAGGGGCAGGGGACAGGAGATGGGGGGCTGGGCCCCCTGAAATGCCATCTCCAGCGGGCATACACTGCAGGCCCTGCTTGAGGCCTTCCAGCTGCACACCAAACGCCAGTGCCGGCTGTTCTGCACCTTGGCCCAGCTGGCCAGAGGCCCATTGGAGGACCATAGATCTGCATCGCATCAAGATTTCACGATTTTGTGAAGTTGGTCCAGAATGAAGCAACTCAAGTAACATCATGATTTGTAGATATGAGGTCTTATCTCATCATATTTCATTGACAGGACCGTGTTTAAAATCACAGATAAAGAATACCAGGCTTGAAATATTTCATATAGATGAGGAGGCAGTGGTGTCTCTTCCTGCCTTTGTAGGGGGAGGACTCTCTTCACCCTCTAGCCTGTGTTATATCTGGATTTCTGGGCCTCCCTATCATGGCCACTTTGGTGTCCATTTAGGAGGGTATGGACATAATTAGACCCAAGAAATAAGCCAGGACACGAGAAGTCATTTATCTGAAGCTGTATATGTCCATGATCTAGAAGTGTCAGACCTGCTTCTCAGGCTTTATCCCATCAGAAGGGAAGGCTGGGTGACATGAGCCAGTCCTACCGTGGTCACCACGGGAGAACAATGGGAGAACGAGAGAAATGTGTGGGAGAAAAGAAGGGAAAGGGTGGGAGTCACCTGCCCCATTATGGAGATTCAGAGTGTGAGTGGCCCAGGCCTTGGGACAGACACCCAGGCTTGGCCTCTTCTCAGGGTCTCTTCCCCTGGATCCCTGTATAGGCCCAGCTTCTCCTGAGTGTTCTATTTCCAGTACCCGAGTTCACGCTCAGCAAGCACTGGATGTGGTTTATTCTAAGGAAAAAGACTCACAAGCCCAGTATGGCCCTGCTTTCACATCCGTTGTGGTCTGGCTGTGAGGTGCCCCCAAAGCTCATGTGAGATACTGCAGGAAACCTTCAGAGGTAAGATGATTGGATGGTAGGTGCCATGCCCTAAGCAGTGGATGGATCCATATGATGGATTAATAATTTGAAAGGAATACTATACTGGGTGCTAACTGTAGGCAGGTGAAACGTGACCGAAGGAATTAGGTCACCGGAGGCGTTTCCTTGGGGATGGTATGTCTTGTGCCTGGTTCCGCATGCTTTCTCTCTCTGCTCCTAGCTGCCATGAGCTGAGCAGCCTTCCTCTGCCACCAGGCTCTGCCTCACCTCAGGTTCAGGGATGTAGCCAGCCACGGACACAGCCTCTCACACTGCGAGCCCGAATTAAACGCTTCCTCCCATAAGCTGTTCTCGTCAGGCCTTTTGGTCCTGAGGATGAAAACCTAACATTGCCTCGAACAGAAATGCGAGGTGGAATCCGGGGGCTGTGGGAGGGGGGACACTGACCCTCAGGAGGGAAAGCCTGGTTGGGGAGGGGGGCGTGTGGCAGTGCCTTAATCCACATAGCAGTGACTGTCACCTTGGTCCTGGTGGTCAGAGAGGCACCCAGAATACTGAACGGAGCACTGGAAACCTGGGAAAGGGGTTCTATCCCAAGAAAGCCTTGGGGGGCTTGCTTTCGCTTTTGTTTTTTAGGGTTGCATGGTATGAAGGGAAGAATGTTTGATAGAGCCACCCTGGAAAACCATTTTTACAATTTCTTAAAAAGTTAAACATATACTTAGCACAAGATCCAATAGTCCCACCCCTGGGAATGGACCCTAGGGAAATCTAAACTTAGCCTTGCACAAAAGCCAGAACAAGAATGCTCCTCGCAGCTCTACTCATTATCCCCCCAAACTGGAAACAACCCAGATTGCCTTCTGCAGGCGAATGGACAAGTGCACCGTGGTCCATCCACACCCAAGAATACTGCTCAGCAATAAAAAGAACAAACAACAGTGTGGATGGATTTCCGGTGCATTGGGCTGCGAGAAAGAAGTCATCTTCAAAAGGTTACGTATTTTAGATGCCATTTGTAAGATACTCTCAAAAGACAAAATGATAGTGATCGAGAACGAGCAAGATGGGCTTGGGAAGGTGCGGCTACAAAGGGCATCACTGGAGAGTTTTGTGGTAATAACTTGATTGTGGACATGAGTACATGAATATGTGCATGTGTTAAAATTCAGAGAGATGTACACATAAACCCCAAAGCCATTTTTACTCTATGATCATTTAAACCACTCTTTTAACATCTTAAATACATTTGAAGAAGTGCTTGGTATGGTTTATGGAGACATGGGTACTATTTCTCACCAGGTATGATATTAACTAAATCCTTCCATTCATTCATCCATCCTTCCACTCAACCCATCCACGCTTCCATGCATTCACACAAGGCTGGTAGCTAGGGTGCACAGAAGGGAGAGTTTCTGTTCATAAGGAACCCATCTAGCAGAGGGGAACCATGGAGTAAGGCTGATCACACAGAAAGGCTTGAGATCATTCAGCCTCAGAGGGAACTGTGTGGTCTCTCAGAACAAATAGGTGGTCTTACAAACAAAGATTTTGTAGGTAATTTTGCAGAAGGAAGAAGAGGACAGGCTGTCTCTGCATCTCCACAGGATGAGGCTGTTATGATAAATGTTTTTATAAATTTGCTTTAAAGTTTTTTGAATGAAAACAGAATTTGACTTCTATTCAGGCTTTCCCCTGCTGTGCTGACAATTTGATTTCTACAACGTTGGCCAAAAGTGAAAATAAAACAGAGCTGGTGTACAAGTTACGAACTAAAATCAGATGTAATATTTTTCTATCATTCAACATGAAAAACCTTCAGTTTTTGTTTTCTTGTAGAAAATAGATCCATACTCAATGGGTAAAAGTTGGGGGGTGAGATATTATTTTGGCTATACATGGAAGAATCTTTTTAAAATTAGCCATGAATGACAATAAATAATTACCTTTGAACAATTATAAATGTCAGGTAATAAGCCAAGCATTTTATAGCTACTGCTTTCTACTTCCACATTACATGGAAAGAATCTGAAGCTCAGACAGGTATCTTTTGAAGTTATCAGAAGTCAACGTTAGTGCCCGGATTCCAATCCAGGTGTATAAATTACAGAGGACAAGCCACAGACTGAGAGAAAATATCTGTAACGTAGTTAGAAAGTGTTTAGTATCAGAATGGCAAGCTAATGTACCAATGGCAAAAAGAAAATGCATAGAAAAATGAGCAAAAGGAATAAGAAATTCACAAAAGAAAAATACAAATTGTCAATAAAATATAAAAATGTTCAATATCACTAGCAATTAAAAATGTTAACTAAAATAATGAGAAATAATTTTTTATTCATTAGATTGGGGGAAACTGAGGATTGATAAAATAATGGTATAACATGAACAAATGATAGATTTTATACATTGATGGAGAGAGTACAAATCGACATCACCATTTCTCAAGGAAATTTGAGATATATATATATATATATATATAATTTTTTTTAATTTGGTACTTGGGATTAAACCCAGCAAATTAACCACTGAGCCATATCAGCACTTTTTATGTTTTATTTTGAGTCAGGGTCTTGCTAAATTGTTTAGGGCCTCACTAAGTTGCTGAGGCTGGCTTTGAACTTATGATCCTCCTGCCTCAGCCTCCCAAGCTGCTGGGATTACGGGTATGTGCTACCATACCTGGATCATTTATATATTTTGAAACGCACATATTCTATGACTCAGTAATTCTACTATTTTGATGTTTCTTTGAGAGAAACACCTGCCCAAGTGGCTGAGAAAAATACACAAAAGTTTTCTGTGCAGCTTTGTTTGGAAGAGAAAAATACTAGAAACAACCTAAAATCAGTTAGCAAGACCTGGGCTACAGTGTGGTACATCATGGAATACACAGGAAACTAAAAAAGGTCAGTTTCCAGAAAATAAAAAAAGCAATATAGTATCACTTGGGTAAACTCCCTCATAATATACAACCTTATCACATAATTTTCATAGATGTATTGGCATTTAACAGATTTTTTAAAAAATATAAAGTGAGATGATCACAATGGTTATTTTGAGGAAGGGACCTGTAATTGGGTGATAGGGAATTTAGACATCTAAAATTTGAATTTTCATTAGAGAAGATGTAACCCTGTGTTACCTCATAACTAACAATACTTTTAATAAAAGAGAAAGAAACCAGATGTGTCTGACTCAGGGCCTGAGGATGTTGTTAAATTGGTTCTCAACCTATGGTTCACGGTGAACAAGTTCATGAACTTCCTAAAGTTGTGTGCACTTTGTGTGTGTGTGTTGGGGAGTGCACTTTCTTTCTTTCTTTTTTTTTTTTTTTAATAGAGATTCATAATATTGGATTCCCAAAGGCATATATCACTTAGTCCATCCTGGCTGCTTATGGGAAAAAAAAAAAAAAAAACCTATGACTGGTCTGGCTTATAACCCACAGACAGGCATTTATTTCTTACAGCTCTGGAGGTGGTAACGCCTCCAAGATCAAGGCAGGCTCAGGTCTGGTGAAGGCCCACTTCCTGGTTCACAGAACGTTACTACATCGTCCTGTGACAGGAGGGCAACTCTTTGTGACCTGATCACCTTCCCCAAAGCCCTACCTCCAAATGCCAGGACTTTGGGAGGTGAGGACTTGACTTGTGAATGGGGGAGGGGCACAAGCATTCAGTCCAAAGCTGGGTCCGAGACCCAAAGAAGGTCTAGAACAACTTTAGTGGGAAACGTTGCTGTACTATTGTTGCCTTGGGAAAGTGACTCAGCCTCTGGGGAAAATGGACCCCCCCACACAGCAAGAGTCCCTCCTGAGGGTAAGTGAGGACCAGATGAGCCAATGTGCATAAGGCACTTGAAATTGAACTCAAAAAGTGTCGGTTGTTATTATTTTTGTTGTTGCTTCCATTATTAATGGGTTGGGAAACGCAATTCATTAAAAAGACTTGAGTTCTCAAAATATGTTTGTCACGAATAAAACTGATTTGACCCAGTCTGAAAATCCTGTAATTTCAGACTTTTAAGTTGTCTTCCATCTGTGGGGATGATAAGTGACATTGAATGACACCAGTCCTCCCACCGTTTAGTGAATGCCTACAGTGCACTAGAATTGGAGAAAGGGCTGGAGGTACGACTGGTGTGACCGGGGCCCACAGGGTGCTGCCCTCAGGAGGCTGCAGTCCACTGTGGAAGTCTGAGGACCTCACTGTGGAGGGCTTTCTGAGGTAACCAGATTTCAAATCCAAGCTTGGATTATCGACTGACATAAAACGTAATTATTTTTCGTCCTTAAATCTGATGCTCCTTTGGTCTATGGGGTCATGAGAGAGCTGAAATCAAGAGTCTCATTCAGCCCCACTTCCCCAGGAATTAGGCCAGATAAGCCTTGTGTGCCTGAACACTTCAGGCCACTTATATCTCTGATGGCTTTCACCGTTAGTCCAGCTAATGGACTCAGTAGCTGTTACGACCCTAAAATAGAATGGGGACATGTGGGTGGACCAGATGTCCTCTGGACCCGACTCTGAATGGTTCCTGTAAGAGGCGGGCTGTGTGCTACCCACACCACTGAGGCACGTGCACCTCGGGGTTTTGGTGACCTCAAGGTGCTCAGCAGCCCCAGCCTGACATAAGGGGACTGACCAGGGACGGTAGTAGGGCAACTGGAGGCTGAGCTGAGACATAGACTTCTTGCCACCCCACAGAGGCACATCTGGCCCCCACACCCTCTGGCTTTCCTGGGGGCTTTTGTCTCTCAATTTTCAGAGGCAAAAAGAAAGCGAAGAGGCCTTGGGACGGGGCTGGTGGCCGCAGTTGATGGGATGTTCCACAGGAGCTTTCCGTAGCCTGGCCCCAGAGGGGGCGCTTGGGCGCTCCGTCCTCACCTGTGCCACGGGTCCTCAAGGATCCCTGGGCAAGGACAGAGGGGAAGCATCCTGTCCCTGGGCTCTCATGGGGGATTCCAGAGGGTTCTCCTGCATCTCTCTGGAGTTCAGACCAAACTGTCACACACACCATGAGACCATGTGACCTGGCGAGTTGGACACTATGATCTGGACCTTAGGGACAAGAACCAGAAACACAGAGTGAGAGAGGTCAGCGATGGACCTGCCCGAGGAGGATCCGCGGAGCCGCACAGCAGGGACACAGACTAGCATCCTCCCAGCTGCTCTCGCAGCCGGTCCCTCCTGGCATCCTCCCTGCATGGCCCTGGGGTGAAACATTCTAGGGTAATCCACTTTGGCTTCCTGTTGTCCCAACTGCAGGAAGACCCATACGTCTCTGCCAGTTTCTGCCATGCATCTGAAATTCCACTCAGAGACTCGTGCCCTGAGCCTTGGAGGCTCACGAGTCCCCTCCACCATCGAGCTGAGGACCACACAGGAGCGAGAGTCTCTGTTGGCCTCTGCCCCCATCAGACTTGGAGAATTGTTCTGGAAACACTTATGCCGTATCCGTGTAATGAAAGGAGTGTGGCCTTTGGCACCAATCCTACAGGTCTGTATGCCTCGTCTGCAAAAGGGAGCTACAATATCTATCTCCAAGGGGTCTTGTGGGGCATGGGGGGGGGTTACCATAGCAACATGCAAAGCTCAGGGCTCCTGTCTTCATGGAGCTTCACTCTAGTGGGGAGACAGATGGGACTTGAAAGTCACACGAACAGAATACTCCAAACCACTGAGGGCTGTGAGAGAAAAGACCCTGGAGCCACAGAAGCATCCGACAGGGAAACCTGTTCTGGTCTGGTCCCATGGAGAGGAGGAGGCAGCCGTGTGGGCGGGGTGGTTAATGAGGGTAAGACGGTGAGCAGAACCGTCCAGGTAGGGAGAACAAAGACTCTGGGGGAGGCAGAGGATACAGGCTGAGAGGTTGGCCCAGGGAGAAGGAGAGGTGGGAGCTGGGGAAGGATGCAAGAGGAGACCACAGAGGGAGGAAGGATCATCCTAGTCCTGCTGGCCCTTCCTGGATTGGGCGGGAGAGTTCTAAGTAGGAACGACATTCTGGTTGATATTTTCAAAAACAGCGGGCAGACTACTACATGGAGAAGGGATCAGGAAAAGCAGGGAGACCAGGGAAGGGAGGCCCTGCCATCTTCCGTGTGAGAGGTGGGGGTCACATGCACAGGGCCGTAGCTGGGGAGATGAACACAGTGAACACTTTGGGCTGAAACCTACATTGATTGTCGGGATCCAGACTCCCTCTACTCTCTTGACCTGCTATACTCAACAAAGGCACCCACCTTGTGGAGCGAGATGGCTGCTCCAGCTCCAGCAATCAAATCTTCATTCTACTCAAAGTAAAGATGAAAAAGAAAGCAAAGGGCACACTCCCTGTTTGTAAGGTTACTTCTCAGAAGCTGCATGTCCATTCCTTCCTCCTATTGGCAGACCTTCGTCACATAGCCCTATCTAGCTGCAAAGAAGCTAGATAGGGCTATGTGAAAACACAGCATTAATTCTTAGCATCAAGTATCTAAGTAAAAACCAGGGACCCTGTGACTATATAAGGAGGGAAGAGAAGCGGTCTCTACTCCATGCAGCAGTTTATGGTAGTCGTTTGTAAATTAAACATCACCTTTTTTAAATAGGCTTCCCATCGCTTGATAGAGAAAACATTAAGACCAAATAAATACCCCGTCTGGAATGGTCTTGCACAGACTGTTCTGTGGCTCATTCCCTCCTCTCCTGTCATCTCCTCAGACGGGCCTCCGATCCCCACCACTCCCCCAAGCTGCCTTGTTCCCCTTCATGACACTGTGCACCCTGACTCCCTCTGTCCACGTGTCAGGCTGCTGTGTCCCTCAGGAGGGCTCAGTAGGGGACAGACAGGGTCCTGCTCTCTGCTGGGGATGGAGCCTCATCAGTTCCTGCCACTGAGTGGTGTTCCATGCACCTGCGGTGACGGATAGAAATCGGGCAAAGTCCATGATCATTACGGATGCTCTGGCCTGTCCTAGATTTGATTAAGTGACAAAAGAAGAAATAACAGTCAACACAGGGGAGGCTCAGTGGACACCTCTGGGGACAGAAAGCACGCAAATGAAAGCAGTAACCAGGTACCTTTTCAGTGTTAAAGTAGCTCAATGAAAATGTTACAAGAATGCTGAGTCCTGACAAAAACATGCTAAGCCAGGCTTACTAGCAGCCTTACACTTCAGGATGGTCCTTGGGGAAACCGTTGCCTGGGCCTGCCAGGGGGCCAGGATCATGACATTCACACTGACCCCACCCCCATGGAGGTGGCCTGATGGCTGTCCTGAAGTCACCAATGCATAAGAAATGCCGCAAAAATATGTGTGCACAAGTGTTCGCCACAGTGCCACTTATAAAGACAAACAGCTAAAAATAAAACTTAAACATCCAACTATTTGGGAATATTTTAGTAAACTCAAGTATCTATTCTTAATAGAACAACAGACATCTGTGCAGTACCAAACCACTGCAGCATTAAACCAAAAGGAACATTCAAAATAATATTTATGTAAAATTGTTTTTAAACTCTCTGAATGATGGGATTTTTTACTTTCTCCTTTATCTGATTTTTTTTAAAAATAAATAAACACATTTCCTCATAACATTACAAAGCTATAATTCTCGTTTAGAAGAAAAAAATTATCTTAAAATTGCACATTCAGAAAGTGAACGTAGGAAGAGAACCAAATACAGAGTATTACTCCAGTTGTTTGGTTTTCTAAACAACTCATTTAGAGGATGATCTGGGAGGACACCTGCTAACTACTAACACAGTTTCATCTTGAGGCAGCAGCAATGAGGATGATTCTGCCATTCCTATCAACATACACCACAGTACATTATTGTTATTGTCTTTTGGGGAGAGAACCAGGGACTGAACTCAGGGGCACTGGACCACTGAGCCACATCCCAGCCCTATTTTGTATTTTATTTAGAGACAGGGTCTCACTGAGTTGCTGAGCACCTCACTTTTGCTGAGGCTGGCTTTGAACTTGAGATCCTCCTGCCTCAGCCTCCGGAGCCACTGGGATTACAAAAGTTTATTGAGCCCTGGTGCCGGGTCTTGCATGTACTGGGTATTTATTCACACACGCCATGACATTTAATGTCCCATCACCCCCCTGAGGTGAGTGGATCACTGTGAACCCATTTTACAGGTGAGGATGTGGAGACTCAGAGAGGCAAAGCTACTTGACCCATGCCTGGCAAATGACAGCCTCAGGCAGATGTGGTGCTGGCCTTCCTCTGTAGTGAGGATCGGATTAGTCGTCAGATAGGATCCACTGTCAGACAGGATTTCTCCAAGAAGAGTGGCCAGGAGGTGGCCCCAGGCACCTGCCCTCCTTGGTGGCTGCAGCTTGGCTGGCACCCAGTGGGGAAAGAGGGGAGTCCCACTCAGCCACTTCCAGAAGGCTGAGATGGCTAGGGGAAGGGAAGGGGAGAAGGCTGTCAGGCTGCAGCCTGGAGGAGCTGCTCAAGAGAGCAGCGAGGAATTCAGACAGAGATGCCCTGAGCAACAGGCTGCAGGGAGACTGCTGAGAGGGAGGATCATGATAAGAAATCTCATGCTGCCCCGTGAATTGGGTCTCACGCACCCTCAATGAGCCGCTAACCACCTGAGGCTCCTCCATTGAGCTCCTCTGGGAGGGATGTCACTCTAACAACAAACCATGCTGGCCCTGAAACTTGCTTGTGTTTACATAGACCCAGCGTTGAGCATGAGATAATGTTACAATGAGTACAGAAGTACACATGGGGCTCTGCAGGGTTGAGAACCATCACTCCTTGAGAGGGAGAAGGGTGTGGGGAGCAGTGATTAATCTCATTTCTCCGGAAACCCATTGCCATTCCTCATTTTTCTTTCTTTCTAGACCAGTATTTGGCAAAAAAGAAAGGCCCCGTACCCACAGGGTTTGCAGGAGGATGTGGGCTTATGCTCTGCCCAGGATCACACGTCTCAGTGAGGGGGGAGGAACCCAAACCGTTCTGTCTCCATTTCGCCCGTGTGTTTCAACTTAACCTGGAGCAGCATCCCACCAGAGGACAGGGCACCAAGTGAGAAGGTACCCCTGTTTGCTGGTCTGCTGATCGCACATCTCCCGTGGTGGACGGCCCTTCAGGAGGACAGGAACGTGTCTGTGTAGCTACAGATCCCTAGCACCTGGCGCAGCTCCCGCCACTGACAAGACACTCAATAGACGTCTGTGGAGGAGTGAAAGGGGGACTGACACCTGGGAATGCAGCAGCTTTTCCTGGAAAACTCTGGCCTCTGCCAAGGGCGTCTCTTCTTTAGTGTAATGGTTAGATCACCCTGGCTCACGAGCCCAGAGCAAAACCACCAGGAGGAAGAGAAGCACAGAGCGGAATCCTAAAAGGGCACAAAAGGGCCTAGCTTCTCAGTCTCATTCATTCTTCTCTCTCTCTCTCTCTCTCTCTCTCTCTCTCTCTCTCTCTCTCTCTCACATGTCTGCACACACACAATACACCACACTAGTGTACTAGAGAGACAGACCATCCATGTGGCCATGATAATAGGGCTAAAGACAGCATCCCTAAAATTATTTTTCCATTAATAATAACAATTAGTATCCAGCACTGTGTTCCGGGATTGTTTGCTGTGTACCGCTTCGTTTACAGGTAGCATTATTTTATGTCTATTTTCTAGAAGAGCAAACTGAGACTTGGAAGGGTTGAGTGCTTTGTTCATGCTCCACAACTGGCCAGTGGTGAAGACCAGGCTTAGAGCCCCTCAGCCTGCTGCCTGCCCTCCCACTCTGCATGCTCCCAGGGAGCCTCCCCATGGGTCTTCAAATTGCCAAGGTTGCTGGATTAAAAGGCAGATTCCCAGAATCAAAATGGAGCAAATTATGTAATATGCATCTATGAAAATGTCAAAATGAACCTCATAATTGCATAAAACAAAAAAGCACTAATAAAACAAATTAATTTAAAAATCCCCAAATGCCGATTCCCAGGCCTCGGGGCTGAAGTTATCAGAATCTCTGGGAGGTGATTCTGGAAATCTCCATTTTTTTTTTTGGTGGTACCAGGGATTGAACCCAGAGGCAGTTAACTTCTGAGCCACCTCCTCAGCCCTTTTTATTTTTTATTTTGAGACAGGGTCCCTAAGTTTCCTAGTGCTTCACTAAGTTGCTGAGATTGGCTTTGAACCTGTGTAAGACTCCATTTTTTTAACCACTAACCCATGTAGTTTGGATGTGCACTAAAACTTGTGAACCAGCACTCAAATATGCTGCATCCCCCTTGTGATAGTATAGAATCTCTAGCACCCCACCCCCACTTCTTAGCAACCAATGGATGTGGAAGGTCAGATAAAGAATGAAGGAAAGGAGGGAGACGGAAGAAAGGAACTTGCCCCCAGTTAGTCTCCATTCTAGTTCAGGGGTAGGGGGGCGGTCAGCTCTGCTCTTGTGGTTTTGGGGCCGGCAGCTTCCCCAACTGCTCAGGGGCCCCTCTGTAGCCAGTGATGCCTGCCCAGGAAAAGCAGATTAAGCAGCCTGTACCAGCAACAGCAACGAGGTGACATCTAGCTGTATCCAGGACTCAAACCTGAGTGCTGTTCCCTACAGATCAGGACACTGCTGCTCAGGATCAGCTCCCAGTGGGCAGGCTGCAGGGGAAGAGTCAACCAACAGACACACGGACGGGAGGAGAAACAGAGAGCAGACCTCTAACTCCAAACGGGCCACAGGATGTTAGAATAATGGAGAAGGTTCCACGCTGCAGGAAGTGGCCTGAGGATGGGGCTTGCTGAGTCTCCCAGGAGATGTCCACTGCTGGTTCTCACCAGCAAAACAAGGGGCCACCCTGGGTCTCAGCCTCCTCTTTGTAAAAAGAAAATAGCCATTATTATTGGAAGCCTATTAATACTGTCATCTATGATTTATTGAAAGCTTTTTGTGCATCAGACACTGTCCTGAGTCAATCAGTCAATCTTCCTTACAAATATCTATGAAGTCATTTTGATCTCATTTGACAGATGAAGAAGGTGAGCCTGAAGAAGGCTAAGCCAGTGAGCTACCTTCAGGTAGCCAGTGAGGCTGAGATCTGATCCCAGGTCTGATCTGAGAGCAAAGCTTGTCCAAATAACTACTCATTGCTTCACCAATGTCCCTCCCACTCTGGCTTTTAAGATTATTTGCCCCAAACAGCAGGTGTTCATGATTCAAAGGGAGGAGGTACCACTGTGTCTCCCCAACCCCACATCCTCAACCCTGGTGAGGAAATGCCAGTTCATCTGGCAGCAACTCAGCAGAGACCTAACATGTGAGTGCACAAGGGGCCCAGAGCTATCTGACCAATAGATCAACTCTCAGCCTGACCAAGCATGGCTCAGAAAAGCAGATTCCTGTGCTGTCATCCACTGCCCAAGTGTCTAGACTGAAGAGACCCTCTGTACGATGGGTGGCAAGGGGGTTTCAAGTGCTACAGGGCTTCCTGGAAGACCCAGACCCCTAAGCTGGTCCCCACTCTAACCTCCCCTCCTATCATCTGTTCCTCACTTATTCCTACTTCTATGTCTTCTTCAAACAGGCCACTCTCATTCCCACCACACCACAGGGTCTTTGCACTGCCTGTGACCCCTGCTTAAAAAAGGTTTATTCTTTCTGCCTAGAAACAGCTTTCGCCAGATCTTCATAAGCCTTCCTCCTCCTCCTTGTCACTTATATCTCAGATCATGGTCCCCTTCTCAGGGAGGCCTTTCCTGACTGTCCATCTAAATTGGCACCCTGAATCCTTTCCTGCCCATTACCTCTCCCTGCTTAGCTTCCTTCGTGGTGTTTAACACCATGTGAGACGATCTTACTCATTATTTGCTGATGTGCTAAGAAAGTGCCTTGCAAATGGTAGGTTCTCCGTGTGTATGGGTGTGTGTGCACGTGTGTATATGTGTGTGTGTGTGTGTGTATGTGTGTGAGTGTGGTGTGTGTGTGTGTGTGTGTGTGTGTGTGTGTGCTGTATGAATGGAAAAATGAATGAACGGGAAATTTACTCACTTAGTGGTAGTCAGGATCCAGGAACCCGTATTCAAGTGTCCCCCTCCTGGTTAACAAGGGCAGAGACCACACGAGACAGCGCTGAGCTTGGTAACAACTGCACCACCACCCAGGAGCTGTGTCCACACACAGCTGGGCATTGTTCCAAAGATAAAAAGGCACTAATTGCTTTTCTATAGGAACACAGTCCCTCCATGTCCCTTCATCCTGAGGGTCTGCTTTGTCGGATCTGTCACTATGTTAATTGGTCCTGCCTCACCCAGCCAGCGTGGGCTTCATCCTGCATGTTGGGGTGGTGACAGGTTCCTCTACAGAGAAGACAGGTTCCAGAGTGGTGCCTGTGTGCACATCTGTGCAGGCAGAGGTGTGTGTGTGCATGCGTGTGTATAAAGCGGCACATTCTGGGAAGGGTTAACTGGCAGCCAGGCTGCTCAGGGACCTCAGACTGGCCAGGCATGGGAGGGGTGGGCCTGGAAGGTGGAGCAGGCTGGGCTCACACCAGCTGCCTTTCCACCCCAGGAGTGCAGATGCCTGCCTAGCCGGGGCGCAGAGCTCAAGTCGCCCTTAGGGATGGCTGAAGGAGGGCACACCTGGACACGGCTCCCTCCCTGTCCCTCCAGGCAGGGTGCACCAAGGAGGCTGTCAGGAGAGGAATGAGCCTGGAGTGAGCGATCCACTGGCTCTCCGGCACTTGAAGAGCAGCAGCAGGCAAGGATGGACGTGGTCGACAGCCTTCTCGTGAACGGGAGCAACGTCGCTCCCCCCTGCGAACTGGGGCTCGATAACGGGACGCTGTTCTGCTTGGATCAGCCCCGGCGCTCCAAAGGTAAGTGCCACAAGCGATTCTTTTAATTCATTAAACTACTGAGTTCAGGGAGAAGTCAGACAGGCAAGACTGATAAAGAAAATATAATAAAGTCATTGTGAGACAGAGTCAGACGTGCCAAAGTCTAGCTAGAAAACCAAAAGCAGAGGAAAGTCAAAAGAGTGGTATTGTGTGTCATGGGAGAGTTGGAGACGCGTGTGCAGGACAGGAAGGGGACAAAGGCAGCGGGAGGCAGAGCTGAGAGCAGCAAGAAAGGAGAACAAGTGTAGAAGCCTGGACTTACAAGCTGGACAGAAAGGGCACTGTCACAATTCAGCAGTGGCCTTTTCTTGGGGAAACCCGGCGTGAAGAAGCAATTAAAGCAAAATAATGGTCAGTGTCTAGGAGAGAAAGCCCTCACGATTCACAAGCGTTGTCCTTAAGAAAAAGGGTTTCCCGGGGCAGCTCTTTTAACAAACCAACCTTTTAGAAGCAACCGAATCACACGGTGCTTTTCTCAGTTTGTTTCTGCAAAAATGATGGATGTCAGTTCGGGAATATTTAGGTTTGAAGATGCCCACCTGTATGTAGGGGCACAGGTTGGCAGGAAGGAGCCATCCGCTTGGTGCGCTGAGGTTTTAACATTCTGCTCCCATCACCTCGTCCCTCCCGGCAGAGTGGCAGCCGGCAGTGCAGATTTTCCTGTACTCCCTGATATTCCTGCTCAGCGTGCTGGGGAACACGCTGGTCATCACCGTGCTGATCCGGAACAAGAGGATGAGGACCGTCACCAACATCTTCCTGCTGTCCCTGGCTGTCAGCGACCTCATGCTCTGCCTCTTCTGCATGCCCTTCAACCTCATCCCCAACCTGCTCAAGGATTTCATCTTCGGGAGTGCTGTTTGCAAGACCACCACCTACTTCATGGGTGAGTTGCTGCAGATGACTATTTCTAGAGTTCTCCCCAGACCCCGGCTCAGCCCAGAGCTTCCCAAGCCCTGGTAGCCAGGACAGGGGAGCCCCATTGAGTTTGAAAACACAGAGCACGTGGCTGTGTCCGGCTGTGCACAAGGACAAGGATGCTGGCAATGGTTAAATGGTAGGACAGTTGGTTCCCTGTTGTGTGTCAGAGGTTGATGTGGAAACACAGAAGGGGTTGTTTCTGTTCTCTCTTCGAGTTTCTGTTCTGTCTGTGCCTTTCTGGATGCCATTCATCGTATCCTGATCTCTTCCCAACTTGAACTTGGGTCAGGGCTTCGAGGGATGGTAAGGGTCATGGAGGAGGATTCTCTGAGGTTGGGCCTCTTATTTTCTTAGGGAACAAGGTTATTTGAGCCAGTTTTATCACAGGTCTAGTTTTTCTCTCAGGATTCACTTCCCAGACTGTTCCCCCTCATAGGGCTAGGACCTGCTCAGGCAGAGAGAGAGTCTCTGTCCCTGAAGAGGAGTAGAATGTGTTCTGGGGGCAGTGGTCAATGAAATGACCCTGACTGGCTGGGATAGTGCAGCTCTCTGCTAATGCAAATCAAAATTAAAATGTTGATTATTGAACAAATCTCAAGAGCTACTATCTTCTGGGTGCTTTTAATGCATCCAATGTTGTGCTAAATGCTTTTATTTCCATGGTCCTGTTTTATCTTCCAACCACCCTATGGAGTAAATACAGTTATTCTTCCCTTTCTCATCAGGAAGGAACAGAGCATAGAGAGTCAAAAATGTGCCTGAGGACACACGGGCACTAAGTGACACAGCAGGGATTTGACCCAGGTTAGCGGCCACCACAGTGTGAGCACACAGCATTAGTTTGTCAACTTCTGTAGTTCTCCTGAAGCTGAAAAAAAAGAAAGAAAGAAAGAAAGAAAGAAAGAAAGAAAGAAAGAAAGAAAGAAAGAAAGAAAGAGAGAAAGAAAGAAAGAAAGTGTTTCTTGGTCCCCTGTGTCTGCCAGATT